>NC_068311.1:19212491-19359991 GCF_025860055.1 Xyrauchen texanus
GCCCGTCCGGGAGAGGAAAGCGGTAAGGGGAGAGAAGAAGAAGGCTCGTCCGCCCTCCGGATCGCCGCCAAATGGTCCTCCACCAGCCGAACAGCTTCCTCCAGCGACGCCGGCGGTGGCACTGGACCCACTCCGCCGTTCTCCTGGGCAGCCGTTGCGCGAATTGCTCCAGTACCACCTGATCGATGACTCCCTCGACGTCGCGGTCCCCCGCGAGCAGCCACCGCCGACAGGCGTCCCGGAGCCGTTGAGCAAACGCGAACGGGCGATCGGACTTCTCTAGCTTCATGCCCCGGAAGAGCTGCCGATTCTCTTCCGGGCTCCGACCGACCCGTTGCAGAATGGCCCTCTTCAGGTCAGAGTAAGCCAGGAGGTTTGTCGCCGGCAATTGTTGTGCCGCGAGTTGAGCTTCCCCGGACAGGAAAGGAATTAGGCGGGCTGCCCACTGTTCGGGCGGCCAGCCCCAGATTTCTGCCGTCCGCTCGAACAAGTCGAGGAAGGCCTCAGGATCATCTGCTGCCCCCATCTTCTGTAACGTGGGTGGGGGTAGCGTAGCGCTGGTGTCCGGGGTCGCGGCTGTAGCCAACGCAGTCTCCTGGCTGAGGAGGCTCCGGATGGCGAGCCGGTCCTCTGCCTGAGCCCGCATGATCTCGAAAAACCGTCGATCTTGGTCCTGGCGGAGCTCAAGCAGGGATTGCTGGTGGCTTTGATGTAACGTCGCGAGGGACTGGAGGACTTCCGCCAGCTGGGAGGACTCTATGGGGCGACTTTGCTCCATGCTTGGAGAGTAATTTTTCCCGGGTTTCGGCACCAAAGTAACAAAGTTACGGGAAGGGCAATCAAGGAGGACACAGGAAACAGGGTTGGACTGAAGGTAGGCTTTTTAATTTCTCTTACACAACACAACATGCAGCACACTGGGTTGCTTTTTTTTTGGCTTTCTCTCTCTCTCACTGGAGGCTTGGAGTCCGCTTTTATGCCGCTCTCCTCGTGCTCACTGGAATTAGAGACAGGTGTTAGGCATAATTTAGCTCAGGTGTAAGCGCCCTTACTGCTTTCCTCTCCCGGACGGGCGCTTGACCACGCCCCCGCTGCCACATACCCCCACCGCCCGACTCAGGCCGGGGCGCCATCCGGCCTGTCTACCACTCCCCCCCCATTTCTGGAGAGAAAGTCAGCGACAGCCATCTGCACCCCCGGTCTGTGGACCACCTTGAATTTAAAGGGCTGGAGAGCTAGATACCAACGGGTGATCCGGGCGTCAGTATCCTTCATGCGGTGAAGCCACTGGACTGGGGCATGATCAGAGCAGAGGGTGAAGGCCCACCCCAGCATGTAATACCGGAGGATGAGGACCGCCCACTTGATGGCCAAACACTCCTTCTCCACGGTGCTGTACTTAGTCTCCCTCAAAGAGAGCTTCCGGCTAATGTACAGCACTGGGCGCTCCTCCTCCTCCACCACCTGCGAGAGTACGGCCCCCAGCCCCCTGTCTGAAGTGTCCGTCTGCAAAATAAAAGGGAAAGAGAAGTCAGGTGCATGAAGAAGCGGCCCCCCACAAAGTGCGGCTTTAACCCGCGTAAACGCCTGTTGACACTGCTCTGACCATTGAACCGGATCTGGAGCCCCCTTTTTAGTGAGGTCAGTCAGCGGGCTGGTGACGTCTGAATAATTAGGCACAAACCTTCTATAATAGCCAGCCAGCCAGCCCCAGGAACTGCCTCACCCCCTTTTTGGTCTTAGGTCTAGGGCAAGTCGCAATCGCCGCGGTTTTGTCAATTTGGGGACGCACCTGGCCATGACCCAAGTGGAACCCCAGATACCGTACCTCCACACGCCCAATCGCGCACTTCTTAGGGTTTGCCGTGAGCCCCACCCGCCGCAGCGATCTCAGGACGGCCCTCAGATGTTGCATGTGCCGCTGCCAATCATTGCTGTAAATTATAATATCATCTAAATAGGCAGCAGCGTACGCGGTGTGAGGTCTGAGGATCCTATCCATAAGACGCTGAAAGGTGGCTGGTGCTCCAAACAAACCGAAAGGAAGCGTCACAAATTGGTGTAATCCAAACGGCGTAGTGAAGGCTGTTTTCTCATGGGACATTGGTGTCAAGGGGATCTGCCAATAGCCCTTTGTTAAATCCAAGGTCGAATAACATCGAGCAGTACCTAACCGATCGAGCAGTTCATCAACACGGGGCATTGGGTACGCGTCAAATTTAGACACCGCGTTGACTTTTCTATAGTCCACACAGAATCGTACAGACCCATCGATCTTGGGAACAAGAACAACCGGGCTGGACCAATCACTGTGGGATTCCTCAATTACTCCCATCTCAAGCATCACATCCAATTCTTCCCGAACTATTTTCTTTTTGTGTCTTCCCTCGACCCCTCCGTGTCTCTGGGGACGGCAGGGCACTCCTCCGCCCCCGGCAGCGGCTCCCTCGCTCCAGGCGGTCGGGGTATCCAGTCCCCACTTGCCCCGCGGACGACGGCCGTACCCCGCATCCGGGCGGTCGGGCTACTCCATTACCCGGCAGATGGCAGCGGCGCTCCCCTGGGTGGACGGCAGTGTCGAGGACACTGCGACGGGCATCCCGGGTTTTGGCACCAATGTAACAAAGTTACGGGAAGGGCGATCAAGGAGGACACAGGAAACGGGTTTGGACTGAAGGTAGGCTTTTTAATTTCTCTTACACAACACAACATGCAGCACACTGGGTTGCTTTTTTTTGGCTTTCTCTCTCTCTCACTGGAGGCTTGGAGTCTGCTTTTATGCCGCTCTCCTCGTGCTCACTGGAATTAGAGACAGGTGTTAGGCATAATTTAGCTAAGGTGTAAGCGCCCTTACCGCTTTCCGCTTGACCACGCCCCCGCTGCCACAGTGAATTTCTACAATGATATCCTACTCTTTTGATGCTGCATCCACACGGCTAGGTTTCAGTGTAAGTCTACTATGACATGAACAAAAACCTACTGAGTACACCTTTAAGATACATTAGGAACAGATGATTACATTTTTTTTTTTATTAAAAATTAAAAAAATGTTGTCTAGTTTTGTTTTATTTTTTAAAATGTGTAAATCAAATCCAATTAGGATATATTATTTGTTCTTCCTGAAGTGTGAGGAATCCTTAAGGAAGCACCAGAATCAGAACCAGAATCGTTAAATTCCTTATGATTCCCATCCTTCTACAGGCCTTACCTGTTGATTAGACTCAGTGTAGAGTAGGTAAAGGCTTCCGGTGCAAACCAGCTGCAGAACTGGACTCTGTATGCCCTGGCACCACCCCACGCACTCAACCCTCTCTGGCTCAGGCCTGGACAGCTCTCTGCATGCACACAGGCCCAAGGAGCCATCATAGCCCTCATACAGCTCAGGAGATGGACATACCTGGGGAGGTACAGCACATGACATACTCAACAAGAGGGCAACTGCGCCACTAAGTTGTGAACAGTCAAACAGGTCACACATAGGTCACAAACTACTTTCAGTCGTAGATATAAGTGTCAATATAGTTCATGTAAGAAGGTTTTTTACTTTTGGAGGTCACAGACTTGCAGGCTAACCAGAAAAACATCCAACTTTTGGATTGAATGCCTTTTATGAGTGAAATCCAGGAGTTTTGTGATGCACTGTATTATTTTAAAATAATTTTGATTCTTTGCCTTACTGAACATGTTGCAGACTTTTAGTGAGAAGTTACATAATGTGATTTCATAACAATTTTAATCTTTTCACGCATTGGTTGTGGTTTTCTTTGTGTTGAGCATCATATAAAAAGTATACTTTCAAACAACCTCTGACAGATGGGCTTCAAATTTATTGTTCACATTTTTTTTACATTAAGATAGTAACCTAGCTAGCTACAAAATCCTCAGCTGGCACAATTGTATATAAAGAATGTCAAACCACGCCCATGGTTAGTTTTAACCAGCTTTTCGACTAGCCAAGTTCTCCTACTGTAGGTTAAGACTTTGAGAAATGTGCGAGACCAGGAAAAATATCACCAAACGAACAATAAATAGGTCTGCTTTGCTGGACACCAGTGTTTTGTAAACTAGCTTTTCAATTAGCTCAACTGAGACTCATGTCTCTGCAGAACAAAAATGGGCTTTTCCCAATAATTGGCCATGAGATTCCCAAACCATGAGATTCCCTACTTTCACTGGATAGTTTAGAAATGCCCATCCTGGTTTGGAAACACCCACTGATTATTACATTTATATCCCATACTTTCATTGGATAGTTTGGAAATGCCCATCCCGGTTTGAGAACACAGATTTGAAAACACCCATTATTGTTCTATTGCAGAGACCTATACTTGGCCTAACCAGCAAGCCTCCCTTGGTCAACCAGTTACATCAGAAAGGTAATGGTGGTCCATCAATACCAAACTAGGTATAAACTAATATAAAAGCTTGTACAAGCTTGGATTTTCAGCAGGGTACGGACACTCACCTGCTGGGAGCAATACTGCTTCCATTGCTTGTGATCTAGACACTCCCCATGCTGGTTACGTGTTCTCCCATCTTTGCAGATCTCATAGACCTTCAATGCACAGGCATCTCCTTTTTGTGTGGAGCGATATCCCAAAGTGCATGGACACTGCCCGTCACTAGCCTACATTCAAGAGGATTGAGAAGATCACATCGCTGAGAGACAATAAATTCTGTGCTGGACTCATGTCAGTAACTGATTAAAGTAGCATTCAGCAGTCAGCGAGAGTGGTGTAGAGCTGGTAACCTGACTACCATTTAGCTGAAACATGAGTGCCTGTTTGAGGTCTGCAGATTTCTTTTCTGAATGCAATTACTGTAGCTACAAAAGCATGGGAACTTATACAGTTTACTAATGTAAACAATACAAATTTGTAACTCACTGAAAAAGTTCTCACCTGGAAGACTTGCCCTTCTTGTAGACATGTACAGCAGTCTTGTCCAGGGAGAGGCTGCTGTGACCAGGGCCCACAAGGAAAGCAATTGCTCAAACCTTCTCTAGGTCCATAGTGATGTATTGGGCAACTGATACAACTGTTTACTGTCGTGGCCCAAAAACTTGGCCCAAATGTTCCTCTGGGACATGGAAATGGACCCTGATCTTCCCCCGGACAGTAAAAACCTTCACAGTGCACAAAACCAAAAGGCTCTCTGAAGGCTTATCTCACTCATTCCAAAACACTGCTGAAAAAAAGCTTAAACCAGCCAGGTGGACTCCCAGCCTCGCCAAACTGATTTAGGCTGGTTTAGGTGATCTCACAGCCTGGCCAAGCTGGTTTAACTGGTTTCCCAGCCTGGCTAAGCCTTTTTAGCTGGTCTCATTGCCTGCTCTAGCTGGTCTCCCAGCCTGGCCAAGCTTCTTTAAGCTGATTTAGCTTGTGTACTAGTCTGGTCAAGCGGGTTTAAACTGTTTTTTTTCTGGTATTCCAGCCTGGTCAAGCTGATTTAGCTGGTTTAACTGGTCTCTAAGCCTGGCCAAGCTGGTTTAGCTAATTTCCCAACCTGGTCTAGCTGGTCTCCTAGCCTGGCCAAGCTGGTTTAAGCTGATTTAGCTAGTGTCTAAGCCTGGCCAAGCTGATTTTTGTTTAGATGGTCTCACAGCCTGACAAAGCTGGTACTCAACATGTTTAGGCTGTCAGCCAACTGCTCTCTTTGCCTGACCAGCTGATATTTGCCCAAACCCACACTAAAACCAGCAAACAGATCAGCCTGACTAAGCTGGGAGACTAGCAAACTGGCTTTATTCTACTTTTTGATCCACTAACATCCACATGTCCCAGAAAAATGTTAATTACCTGGTTTGCAAGAAGATCTTTGAGATGGTCCTAGAGTTATGTTTGATCCCAAAGCAGTGCTCAGTCTTGGGATGGAGAACAAAGAAAGTAGGGTAGGCCAGCAGAGGCAAACCCTGAATGTGCACATCATCTTTGTGTGTTGTTTAGGGCTCAGAGACAGCTCGAAAGCATACAGGAAACTCTCTCCCTGCCATGCTGAAAGATTCATGAACATTCTAGAGATAAGGTATCACAAATGCCAACAGGTAGAGAGAAGCAACCTGATACTGCCGGTTCAAATTACAGGCTGATGTGGACCAGAGTAAAACCATGAAGCTGATTAATGATTTTAGCTGTGCTTTAAATGTCTTTCAGCACATTTGTGAATTAGTTCTAAGTTGCAGTTTCAAAAACCTTATCAGAAATTTGCTGTTAATGCACATTTTCTAGAATGCTTTGGGTGGAAACTGGGCACATTCTAGGCAATCTGTATTCAAACAATCACTGGACACTAAAATAACAAGCCTTGTTTTTAACATCCCTTCACTTGGCTCCATTCTCTTGATGCACCCAGTGGGCGAAAAGGCCATGGCCAACCTAGTAAACCTGTTGTGATATCTGGGTGAAAGTTGAATCTCCAGGATACAGAGGCCAATATCACTCTATAAACAAACGTGAATGAATACAAAACACTTACATAAGCAAACCTTGCAACACTCTTTTTGAACTATGCATGGAAATCATTTTAAGTATAAATAGGTTGTAACATTTCAAATTAAAAACATAAAATTGTATAAATTCATTTTCTAAAATGCATTCAGTTGAACTGCAGTAAGACATTGTGTGCTAATTATGATTACTTCATAATTGTTTTGTAACTCACACCAAAAGGGAGACTTTGACCAGAATTACTTCCAGCAGAGTATGTGTGGACTATGACCTAATGGTGACTTTTTGATTGTCATACATTTTTCACATTTCACACACTTTTGGCCATTCAATGAGAGTGAACTCAAATGACAAGGTGGTTGGAAGAGTTACAGAGAGTTACAGGTAGCTGAAAGGGCATGTTACAGACAGTGTCTTGTGTTGCAGGTTTTGAAAAATATCTGAAACAAAAGTTGTTGATATATTTACATTAATGTTTTAAGGAGAAGATTACAGATACATTATGATATTTATTAACATATTAATGGGATGGTTCACCCAAAAAGTTAACTTCTTTCATCATTCACTCACTCTCATGTTGTTCCCAACCCTGAAGACTTACTTTCTTACATGGAACACAAAAGGAAATTACAGGCAGCGTGTTATTCTGAGTCACATTTTACTTTGACTATAATTTCATTGTACAGTACAATGACAATAAAGAGCCTGACTTTCATAGCCTCTTTATTTCCATACCATGAATTGTGACACAGGCTAGGATTTTGCTAAATATTTCCTCTTGTGTTCCTCTGAAGAAAAAAAGTTATATTGGCTTTAAACAACATGAGGGGGAGTAAATGATGGCAGAGTTTTATATTTTTCATTGTTCCTTTAATAGTATAGCCATTTAGTAATGTATACCAATTTCCTTAAAATAACCTCTTGCACAAATTGTTATTGTATTTTGAACTTTTAATCTTAAAACATTATGTAACATCATCTATTCAAACATGCAGAGTTGTCCTGCAATTTGTTCATTATGCCTGTTTGGTTGTAACTATCCCTTTAATACTTTCTTATACAACAGCAAAAAGTGGGTTGAGGCTTTTGGGTCTGGCTCTTTTCCCTACACTGCATATATAATTAAACTAGAATAATCAAATTTTCAAAGTAAGCCGCTATTGGATTTGTTTATCACTAACTCTGATCCTGTGACTCAAAGCAAAGTGGTCTCATTCAGTGAAGTACAAACAAACAGCACCTTTGTTCAGAGAGGACAAGATAATGCAGCAAACATGGGGGTCAACCTCTGTGACTTATTTCTGTGTCAGTGCTGTGGGAAAGCCAAGTAGGACACAACAAAATTTATAAAACTGAGCCAAATTCCAGGCAGTTCACAGAATGAACTTCACACCCAATATAATTCCCATGCAGAGCCCAACCAGATTCAAACACTTTCACATTCAGTATAACCCTTAATTAAGATTAATCTGACATATCAAACTTCTCAGACTTCTTCACTAAAGAATAGCTGCCGAAACACCTCTGCTTAGTGGTAAACATATTCCAATAGCAATGACCTTGCCTGACTAGGAATTGCGTCAATATCGGCCTTGATATGACATCACTGGAGCTACTCTGAATCTGTGTTGCACAGAAGCGTTGGAGAGGCCAATCTGCAAAACACATTTAGGATCCCACCACTTACCGTTATCAAACTGACCCTCCACGTGGTATGTGTTGTTGACACAGATGAAGACCAGGACAAACTCTGATAAGGGACTGCTTTAAATTTGAAACCTGAGAAGAAATTCTCACATTTACACATCAACAGGTAAGAGCCAGGTGCTCCCCTTGCATTCATCGGAATAAATCCATGTATAGACTAATTACTTGATGCTGTTTGAGTTGTCAATTTGAATATATTGATTGCCAATACAATTAAAATAAACTAAATGTTTTTGAGACTTTAGCTCTGTCAAACATGATTCTTTGTTATATTTATATATATATATATTTCTGATCTAATATTTTCAGACAGAGAGAATACCCTGCATCAGCTGAAATTATGCATCTGCAGATTGCGATTTTGACTTTCACCTTTGCTACCACAACAGGTTTGTAGCCTTTGCAATTTCTTATTGAAATCTTTTCTCTAATTTCAGAGACAGATAATTGTAAATATGTTCTATATGTTTATATATGCATTTCAGCATTTCCGCTCAATCACGAGGACAGTCGAGAAGCCCCATGGAGTTTACAGAGAGACAATCAGGCCATTGACAAGAAACCTTTTGCCAAAGATTCAAAGTGAGTTCATACCAGCCAGATGAAAATTACGTGACTGTGGCTACATTTTTGCTAAATGATGTTACATGGTTCTTAACACATATCACAGCAGTTCCAAGAAATATGTAATTTTGTGGTTTTTCTATAAAATGTTTGGCTCTTGTGTTGACTTATGTGCTCTCCTGGATTCGTACAACAGTCCTTTACCTCACTAGTGCAACACTTTATCAACTGAACTACCATACAATTTTATTGCACTCAAACCAGCTGGTAATTCAAACATTAAAATGTATCACCTTACAGGTCATGTGCTCTACGGTAGTAAAAGTGTTTTGATGTCATAAGAAAGCATTGTGTGATTAACAGGGAGAAAAGTAAGTGATACTCGTAATTTGTGGGAAATGGAATAAAAATCACTGTTGTTGTAACAGTGTTGATTTCCCAAGGAAATTGCCATAATAAGTGCAACGAGGTACTTAAAAATAATTTAGCAAAAATGTATTTTGTAACATGATTCTGTGAGATCAGCTTGGTCATTGTAGAAGTGTTAATTGGAGAACCGAAGCACGATATGTGTAAAAAGAGAAAGAAATAGCCAAAATGGAAATTGATTTGTTCCTTTTTCAGCAGTGGAATGTGGAAGAACCATGTTGTGAGCAGTGACCTTTACTCCCAGGATTCCTACAACCCCATGGCTACTGAACTCCGACAAAAGCTGAGTATGGAGTCTGAACGGCTGAGGGCTCGTCTAAAGCAGGAGCTTGCTGAGCTGAGGGAGAGGCTCTCTCCTTACCCTAGCCACCCAAAACACAGTCTGGCCAATGTCAGAGACTTCTTAGCCCCCTTCACAAAGCAACTCCAGACTGCTCTCCAGTCAAACACCCATGAACTCTGTGAGAGACTCAGTCTGAATCTCCAAGACCTGAACCCAGATGAAACAACGCTCTACCAAGAGGCAGCGCAGATGATCACCCAAGCACTGGATGAAAGCCACCAGAAAAGGACTGCAGCTTTTGAGGAGTTTAAAACAAAAGCCTTTGAAGCTGTCGAGAAGGAAAAGGACAGCAGTGGAAAAGAACTCTGGGAGGAAGTGACTGCCAGGCTCGGACAGGAAGTCTGTACCTTCAGTTTGGAGGTACAAGGCAAGGTGGCAGCACTGAAAATCGTTTTGGCTGGCCATCTTGCATCGACACAGCCTCCAAGAGATTTGATGGCTTCAAAAGTGGACCAGTTCTGCCAGAATTCCTCGGTTTGGAATCAACAGTTTATTTCTAATTTAGACCAACAGATAATCACACTACAAGAAAATCAGAATAATAATGATTCAGCTAGCATTCATCAGACAAACATAGAGTCCATACAGGAGGATTTCTCTACTAGACTTACAGCCCTTTTACAAGACATTGTACACACCCTAAATTAACATGGAATACTTGAATATCCATTCCTAGAAATCCAAATGTAATGTAAATATTAGCTCATGCAATGTTTGGATTGTACACTGTAAACTGTAACTTTTGTAAAATGCTCTTTGTATGTACAGTTTTCAAAGATAATCTTATATAAAGTATGTGGAAATCAACCGATCTGTCAAGTGATAGAAACAACCAAGAACCTTTCATTTAATGCAGGTTTATTAAAAATTGTTCTGTTGTACTGTATATGTTGTTTCATAAACTATTCAAAAATATGTAAATAAAGATATATTTGTATATATGTTGAAATGAATATATGTTGTCCATTGATCATTCCCTCAACCATACTTATAAAAAAAAGTATTCATTTCTAAACACCCGCATCACATCTAAACTGTTATTACGTCACATTATATTACAAGAAAGCAGCAAGTCATTGGCTAATAAACAAGCAATGTGCATGATACTTTAGCAATGAAGAATAATAATGGAATGGTCCAGGTTCAATACAAGCTAAACTCAATTTACAGCATTTGTGGCATAATGTGGATTACCACAAAAAATCTTTTTGGCTCATCCCTGGTTTATAAATTAAAAAAATACAGTTACAGTGAGGTGCTTACAATGGAAGTGAATGAGGCCAGTCCACAACCATTAAAACACACACCATTTCAAAAGTATAGCAACAAGACAAGACGTAATACGTTAATATGATTTTAGTGTGATTGTTACATTGTATACCAGATTACAAGGTTTACTGCCATTACGTCATCATGACAACAAAATTGTAATATTGGATACAACTTTACAAAGATAAGGTTAGTAAGTGATTTCATAACACTAAATTCATGTTAACATATATAATGTTTGCAGCTTGGGGCCATACTTCTGATTTTAATGTTTATGGACTGGCCCCATTCACTTTTTGTTTTTTTAATAAACAAGGGATGGCTCTCTTTTATTTATTTGTATTTTTTTTTTGTATGTGATAAACAACATTATGCCACAAATGCTGCTTTTAAACGCAGTGAACAAAATAGTACAATAAAATTAGTAAGCAATTGTAATCATCCACAGTTTGTTACCTATTAATAATTCAGATAATAAACTTTAAAACATAAGCAGTAGAAGTATTTTTCATTTACTGTACTGTACCATTCATTCATCGATGTTTTCTGCAGAGTGCATGGCTGCAGAGTGGTTACTGAACTACTACATGAAGTCTTAACAGATTCAAACATGCTAAATTGGCAAAATGCAAAGCGGCTCTCTGCTGGTGTGTCCAGATGCTGTGATGTGATCAGACGTCTTATGGGGCATGTCAAATTATGTTTCGTTCAACACAAAGCAGATGGCGAGTTGATGGATCCCTCAGCGGAAAGCCTGAGGCAGAGCACCAGCCCAGTAAAACTTCTTCAGCACAAACCATCCAGCCATAGCTAGCAACACAACACCACCGGTGGCAAATATGACCCCCACCACCACTCCAGCAACATTCACATTGTTCCTGTCCAATGGCTCACTGCCTCCTGATTCACAACAGAGAACAAACACTTAACACATGCTGCACTGTGGTGTTAGTTTTTTAGGTGCAATGTTATTGATTATTTTCAAGATATTTAAAGATAGAACACCTGCTTTTGATTTTCATCTAGAATTTAAATAAATAATTATTAAAAAAATATTATTGAAATGAAAAGATTCTCATACCATAGGCAGATGCAGTGGGAACATCATTCTCTACAGGATCAATAAGATACATGGTTTTAGTTAGGCATGGCTGCATCTCAAAACTGTGCTCACTTGGAGTTCAGTCTCAATAGATGGATTTCCCCATTCATTTCTTCTACAGACTATATATAAAATCCTTCATAAAAGTGTTGTAAGCCATGAACCAAACCAACCAGCTCCGAGTTGAATCACAACATCACAAACTTTGTTATGAGGCAAAAAATATCGACAAAGGTACAAGGCTGTGTACTTACCGTCTTTCATGAGGGCACAAACTACAATCCTACAAAGCATTTTTAATGATGTAATTGAATAAAATCTATGGAAATATATTAAACTATTGATTTTAGGTTGTTGATTATAAGTATAGAAACAATATATTTAATTTCTATTGCAAAATATTCAGATATAAGTAGTTTTAGGGTGAAGGGAGACCGACTCAATTATGTCATTCACAGCACTCTGAGGCACGTTTTGCAGGTTTCGTTAGCCGCGGTTCTCTGATTAGTGCAACCTCGTAGCTCATGGTAGGCTTTTAAACTTTAAAGGTCTATACGTTATTGTTGAAAACCAATCCGTCTATGGGATAAATGAATGGGGTTTTTTAATTCCGGAACCAGACTGTTGCGCTTTTTTTAGATTTCCGCAGCTTTTTGTGTGTTCTTAAATGGACAGTTTGCCCAAAACTAAAAATCTGGTACCATTTACTCACCCTCATGTTGTTCCAATCCTACTTCTCTGGATCTCAAAAGGAGATGTTAAGCCAAATATTAGCCTGAGTCACTTAGTCACTATTTTGTTTCCACACAATAAAAAGTGAATGGAGGCTCTTAGTCCCTTACTTTATACTTTTTGTGTTCCACATAAGAAAAGAAAGTCATGTGGGTTTGGAAAAGCATAAGGATGAGTACATAATGACAGAAATCAAAAGTTTTGGGTGAACAATCCCTGTAATTGTGTTGAGGTCTCATGCTGGTTTTGTATGTGTATCTGCAGACTTACTTAGAGCTGCGGTATACAAAGGACCCACAGACACTGTGGCAGAGTCTTTTACTTGTGATCCATAAGGCTCTAGGGCTCTCCGTCTACGTTTTCCATTACTGTTGCAAGACTGCACAAAAGTAGAAGGTTAATTGACTTACCTTTCATGTCGTGGTGTTGATTCTAGTCTAATCGTTCTATTCTTTTCTATTCAATTCGCCAACAGTGAAAGGTGCACTTACTTTAAGTAGTTCTTGGCATTTATTTGGCTCACAAAGTCGCAGTATACAGTGCAGGTATATAGTGGACTTTTCTTGATCACGGTGCTCCACAAAGCGGAATGCTTCAAACGAAAATCTGGAGAACTTGGAAATCCCATTATCAGTTAACGTTGTCCTGTTCTCTACAAAACATCTGTGGTGAAACAACAGAAAATCAGCAACAGATTTATGAGGGTCAATTGTGCATTGAATTCAAAATCATATGTTAATGGTAATGTAGGAATAGGAATAGCTCACCCAGTGAAAAAGTTATACTGTGTATTTGAGGTATGATTATAAGGTGATGGGGTAGCAAAGCACTGGTCCAGCAAGAGATAAAAACTGAATATGGAAAATCAGACAAATGGTATTTAATGCCATAATTAAACACATACTAATGTGATCAGAAACATGCAAATCACTGTCCGAGAGAAAACTGAAACAATTCTTACTTTCCAGTGAGATTGACAGCTTTAACTTCAACATAGACATTAGTGCGCAGCTCCAGCCCTGTAGGAGGAACCACCAATGGGTAGGTATAGTTTGTGCTCTGAAAAAGAAAGAGACATGGATATCTTTTTAAAAATGTGGCATATGTGGCATTTTGAACAAAGGATTTCTGTACAAATACAAACTCACATTGTAAACACTCATTCTGAGAGTGTCAATGAAAGTTCCATTGTTGTCACTAGTGGCCACTGACACTGAAGACCTGCATTAAGAACATGAGTCAAATCAATCCTGCAGTGATTGTCTACTGTCATCCTGCAGTATGTCAAGTATGTAGACTGAAGGGTGAATCTTTTCATACTTACGATATGATCTGAGTGTTGTTGATGAGATATTCCAGTGGGTAACGACAGGAGAAGTGATAGTAGAGGTCTGTGGAGTAACTGATGAGGCCTGCTGAGGATGTGGGTGTATCAATGAAGCCTGTGATAATGACGGACTGAATGGTGGAGAACATGTGGAATGGACCAGAGGAACTGGGCACCTCATCCACAATCTATTAACATGCAACAAACACATCCAGGGAACAAGAATCTTCATTACCCATTTTAAAAAATAAAGCTGCACCAAATCTCAAATAGAAAGTGTCCTCCAAAATCTGAAACCACATTCAAAATGCAATTCAGTTAATAAGCAGAAAGTTTTAGGATTTATAAAAATGTAAAACAAAGAAAGGTTAAGACATACAATATAATAAATAAGAAACTTTAAAGATTCCTTCTTTCACTAATCAAATGTATGCAAATATGGGCCATTGACCATGTGAACTTTCCAATGAAGCTCACACGATGCTCTTTGGAACATTCTCAAATCATACTTGAATAACTTGGATCATCAGGTTTTGCACAAACTTGTGGAGTCCATGTCATCTCGGGTGCATGCGGTCATTAATGCAAAAGCATGATGTACCAAATTCAAATTAATTCTTAAAAAAATAAACTTTTCAATTCAATTTTCACTTAAAGGAATATTCTGTGTTCAATACAAGTTTTGCTCAATCAACAGAATTTGTGGAAAAATATTGATTACCAGATAAATCCATTTTGACTCATCCCTCCTTTTCTTGAAAAAAAAGCAAAAATCTGGGTTCCAGTGAGGCACTTACAATGGAAGTCAATGGGGCCAATCCGTAAACATTAAAATACACATTGTTTCAAAAGTATAGCCACAAGACATGAACAGTATGTGTTTTAACATGAATCGCTTGCCGTTTTCTGTGTAAAGTTAAAGCCAATTTAACTTCGTTGCCATGACGATGTAATCCCAAAAAACTAAAATGACTATTTAAACAGCTTTACAGCTCAAATAATACAGTTATAACAGAATAATGAATGTAAGTGCTTTTATAAAAATATTAGGTTCACATTTCTGCCTTTAATTCCTCCAAAAATTGGCACCATTTACTTCCAATTTCGATTTTTGCTTTTTTTTTTAAGAAAAGAAATGTATTTTTGTTGTAATCAACGTTATGCCTCAAATGCTGTCATTTGAGCTTAACTTGTTTTGAACCCAGAATATTTTTTTGAACTGTTGCTGATAATATCATTTGTTTGAAAAAATATGAGCATTTTCTAGTGTATAAGTATAATTTCAATCTTAATGAAGTGTCAAAGGTCAACCTCGTTTTGTTTTCATTATTATGTTTTAAGCTCTTATCAATAGTTATATGGAAACAGGAACATTTTGAGAAACTGTTTGTCACCTGCAGAGACTGTCTGCATGGGTTCTCTTGACTATGATTGACAGGCAGTTGGTAACGGATGACCGGTGGGTCCACATTGATGTCAATCTTGCCCAAGCACTGATTATTATTGTGCTCCCCGTTCAGGGCCAGGCTACTGGGGTCAAAGCCTGCCCACTCAGCAGTGCACAAGTTTACCTCCATAGAGATCATATTGGTGCCACAGTTTACTGTCAGGTCACTGTTATCTAGACAAAAAGGGAGATGTTAGTGTTAGTGGTAAGCAATTTGCAGATAATTCAAGGGCTGTCTAAGATCTGGAAGCCCAGTTACTCACCTGGAACCCTGTTATACACCGAGGAGCAGTTATAGGCAGAGTGAACTGGCTGCAGGACAAGAGCCAGTGCACAGAGGTAGACATACAGCATCATTCCTGCTACTGAGCAAAGGCAGACAATGTTACAGGTTGATGGATGATACTCACAATATTCAATTTATCAGCAGTATTCTTGCATACAGACACTTGTAAATAAAAACACATATTCTGTCTGATAAGAAGTTTTGAAAATTCAAAACTAAAAATTATGTCATCAGACAGAAAAATTTTTAATAATGACTTAGGCTAACATATCCTTTCATGTATCATGGAACAACATGGCAGAATTAAAATTTTTAGGTGAACATTTTATGCTTGTGAAACCAAATAACTAATAGATTTAAATATATGACAAAATTCTACAGTATCATCTAACACGACAGTCTTAACCTCTATGAAAGTAATAATCACAATGAATGTTATTATTCAAAATGTATAGTGTTTTATATTCTAATTAAACAGCATCCTCTAAAGCAAGACATCAATTCGGAAAAAAAGACGTCAGTTTACCATACCTTTTTATCCCCTAATGTGGTAATGCACAGAATTTGAGAAAGCTGTTTGGATGCTTCTTATATAGCATTAGACCCCAAGCGTGACTGAATAGGTAAAGGGAGTGTCTCATCCCTTCTACTACTTGACTGTACTGTTCCTTCCCAGATTACCTTAAAAATGAATCCTCTCTTTTCTCTTTAGAAGGATTACTTGGTCAACAATGACGGTTCTTGAATGCCATAACAGCGTTTTTGGCACATATCACCTGTTCTATGATTTCAGGTAATTAGTAATTCTACTCTCATTATAAAGGGAGGCTGTGATACAAACTGTAATTATATTATTTATTTATGTATTATTTGAAGACATGTGGCTATACGTGAGTTTATACTATTACAATTGTCTTTATTCTTTTGTCTGCTATGCAGTTTGAATATATTATACGATATACTGTATATATTAACTAATTGAGAATACCATAAAATGTGTGCACAAACATTTTATAATATTGCAGGTTTTTTTTATTATTTGTTCTGCATGATTGCATTTGTCCGTTTTAGCCATCTGGGACCATTTATTTGTCCATATGTTATTCAATCTTAAACTTTAGAAAGCAAATTAAGAGTCTATTGTGCATAAATCATTGGAAACATAAAATGTTGCATCATCTCCTGGGATTAGAACATTATGAATACAAGAAATGTGATAATGTGCCACAAGGTATGAAACATAGGACACCATAAATAGTCTTTGTTTTGTCTGTCTGGCTTGCATGCAAGCATCAGCTATGTTCTGTGAGCATCTAGTTCAAGACTCCCCTGCTAAAGGCAAAAGCGTTAGTTTTGACTGAGAGACAGTATTGTCTATCAAAGAACCTTGAATGAAGTGCGCAAAACTTGTTTGCACCAAAAAGCCCCTCAGTCAGAGAACATATTTCACGTATTATATTCAGATTATACTGAGATGCGTCACACCTTGTAGATTTTGTTTTTACATTCTCCACCTCTAGATAAAGCAACTCAATAGTGATAGAAATCTAAACAATGATGTACACAAATTTTATTCTCAGATTACATTAATCCACATGACTGCGAGGGTCTTTCTAGACATCTACTGTTGACAGTCTTACATGGTTTGTAGATGTGCTGAAAGGTCAAACATACAAGGTCTATGAATCTTACTTGTTTCTTTTTAAACTCTGCACTTCATAAAACATAATTTGTTCAAGTTTTACAATAACTTCTTTTATAACCACAGACTTAAATAAAAGCCACCAAATACAGTAGTTCATAACCCTTCAGAACTCTTCCATTAGCCATCTATTTACATTGAAACCTTTACTCAGTTTTTATGCCCCGTAGATTTTTAGCCACACCGAAGAAGACACAAATGTCCATACTGTGGCAGCAATGCACTTTTTACAAGTGTCTTTTCTTGTCTTTAAAAAAGTAGACCAACCCGAAAAATCTGTCATTATGTGTTTGTTGTATTCCATCTCTTATGCTAGCAAATATTGTAATATTGTAATATGAACCTGTAGATATGAGATTTATTTAAGATGCCTCATAAATTATGTAAAAAAGGGTACTGGGAATTGTTTACCAGCGAGGGAAGACCAGTTTGTGAAGAATGGAGCTTTGTGGTCAAATGATTCATGACTTTTATTATTCATAGCCTGAGGCCTCAAAAGACATCTGTTCAGTCACATTTGTTCAATGTCCCTTTTATCCTTTTTAATAATGAAATGATTTTTAATCATTATTTTAATAATATCATATCAGGGGGTTTACATATTTCGAAATGGTGAATGTTGGAGCGTCTTCTGAATATCTATCCCCGTTCCAATACTGCCACCTACTGGGGAGCTCAGAAATTCTTTAGAACAACCATAAGTATTTATTCCATAATGCCAAAGCGTCGTGCGCGCGCTACTCTCGTTGGCCCGAAGGCATTTATACTTGAAGCGCACCGCAGGTGCAATCTTCTCCGACAGACGGCAGTGCAGAGAAAATTCAGCTAATCTAACCATAAACAGCAGTGAAGAATCGCTTTGCTGAACTTTACGTTTACCAATCCAGGTATGATAATAATAGTTAATGTTCGCTGGTCATATACAAGATGAAAAAACACTTAAAAAAACAGTAGTAGGCTATTAACACTGTCTGGCCGTGGCTATAAACTCCAGCACAGTTAATAGTTAAGATTCTAGTGTTTTATAGTCAAGATGATGACTTTTACATTTAAAGGTGCATTCAGTAATTTTTTATTGTAATTTTGAAATATACATAGAAAATCATGATCACTCACATTAAAATGATGACGCCAGTCATATCAGTAACCTTATAAAAGCTGTTTTATTATTCTACATGGAGAGGGTCTGCACATGGGGGCTGCCATGTTAGAATCACATGACCAGCGGAGGGGAGGGGTATTCTCAGTGATGTCATACAATGACAGTTATGGCGACCACCTCTTAAAGCTTCAAAAGGACACAAAGGTATAATTCAGAAGTCTAATAAATTATTCCCTGAAACTCATGATTGTTATGAAAACATACGATAAGTTTTGGTGCAAAACAAAACGAAATTTAATGTATTACTTAGTAAAAAGTTTCACTGACTATTATTCTCCTGTGTGCATTCATGAGCCTGCACGCAAGCTTTAGAGCTCTTTGCACGAGAGCAACAACAGTTACACAGCACGCGGCGCGAGATGGGGCGTTCAAGCTAAAACTTGTTTTGTTTTCGCTTTAATGGGACCACAAGCGATATTAACAAGAGAAAATACAGCATAGCTGCACACAAACCAGAGAACCTACAAACATGTCTGAAGAGCATTTTTGGGTGAAAAAAGTGCATTGTTTAGACCTTTTTATTAAGTGTGAAAAAGGTAGTGGGCAAATTGGTTGTGATACAACTGGTTCTGGCTTTCTTGGGAAAAAGGAAGCGGGACCTGGGTAACTGTCCATGGAATTCTTTATTTCTACAAACTTCTTATTCTTATTCGTAACACACAAAAATATTTTTTTTCAGCTTTTTTTTTCATTGCATACACGTGCATACACACACAGCTTTGTGGATCTCTTCCTCTCTCTTCTGGACTGCCATTTTGTCCCTCTCCAGCTATCACTGGAACACAGAACAGCTGTTAAAGATAATTTCCCACATGTGTCAATCCTTACCGCTCTTCCTCTCCTGGCCTCACTCTCCACAGACGTCACTCAGCCATGGCCAAATCACCACATGCCGCCATCGCTCGATTCAGGCCGGAGTGCCATCCGTCCTCTCACTTAATCCCCTTAACCCTATTTCTGGAGAGGAAATCCGCAATAGCCCCGGCCTGTGGACCACCTCGAACTTAAAAGGCTGGAAAGCTAGATACCAACGGGTGATCTGCGTTTTGGCATCCTTCATGCAATGGAGCCAATTGAAGCGGGCCATGGCTGAACAGATGGTGAAAGCACAACCCAGCAGATTGTACCGGAGGGTGAGGACTGCCCACTTGATGGCCAAACACTCCTTCAGCGAGAGTTGCAACTAATGTACAGCACAGGGCGCTCTACCCCCTCCACCATCTAGGACAGTACCACTCTTACCCCCCTGTCCGATGCGTCCGTCTGCAAGATTAAAGAGAGAGAGAAGTCAGGAGAGTGCAATAACGGCCTGCCGGAACGTCCAGCATGACTGCCTGCTGACACGGCTCCATCCGGCTCTGGATCTGGTGCCCCCTTTTTAGTCAGATCAGTCTGGTGACTGGATGACTTCGTGCTGAAATGTTGTGCAGAGGCACTGCTTCCGGATATCGCACTGCATAGTCCACCAGAACCAACACAAAAAGATGCCTGCATACCATCCGCTCTAATGACCAGACGAGGTCCATACCAATTCTTTCGAAGGGGACCTCGATCAACAGAAGGGGGCGCAATGGTGCTCTTGGGGTGACCGGCAGATTCACCAGCTGACATTCACGGCATGCCGCACACCACCTGCAAATACATCCTCCCCCTCCCTACATCCTCCTGACGTGGAGCTGATGTAGACGGCCCTGGCACCACCTCCTCAGCCAGTGAATCACACACCACACACTGATTCACTTTGTTGCAGGACACATCCACACATATTTCCCTTAATAAAGTAGTAAATGTCGGTCAATTCGTACCCAAGATTAGTGGGTGGGAGAGGCAGGGACTATGCTTTTAAACATTCTATTCAACACTATGCTTTTGGCCCGAAATTTAATAATGACCGGCACTAAAGGGTAATTTTGAATATCCCTGTACACACACCTTACCTTCACCCGCCGGCCTATATCAAAATCCTTGGATTGAACCAAGCTTTGGTGAATGGATGTTTGATTATAACCTGAATCCTCCAAGGCTCACAGGTATCCAGTACACACCTGCTCTATCGGAGGTGGCCTGTGGTGTGTCGAGGATCCAGACCAATGTCGCCACCTCCATCGCGGGGCATCGGTCCTGGAAGTGACCAGGTTCCCCGCAGCATCAGCAGACTGGTCCTGACTTCACGCCCACACCCGTAGGGGTCAGCTGAGATGGTTAGGGCAAACCGGCGAGCTGAATGGTCTCCGAGGAACTGGTTTGGGGTCATACATTTGCGGCCAAAAATATTGACACCCTTGGTAAATATGAGCAAAGAAGGCTGTGAAAAATATGTCTTAATTGTTAATCCTTTTGATTTTTCATTCAAAATATTCACAATAATAAAATTTACTAAATATATCTGAAGTATATTCCCATTCAGCCATGACTTCCTGTTTCACAGTGGTATAAATATGAGGTAACACACAAGCCAAATGCTCTTAGTCATCCATCAAAATGTGTAAGACCAAATAACATAGTTATGATGTGCAGCAAAATGTTGTTGAGCTCTACAAAATGGAAAGTGTTGCAGGACACATCCCGACCCGTTGCAAGGTGGCTCATTTCATGTCCTCGTACACCAGGAGGTTGGACGCAGGAAGGTGTTGGGCCACAAGTTGAGCTTCCCCAGACAACAGTGGCAGTAGGGCACTTCCACGCTCCAGTTGTCTGCTCAAAGTGTTTGAGAAACCCTCAGGGTTGTCCCCATCTTCACGAGTGTGACATGAGGCATGGCCAAAAGGGAGTCCGGGATCATGGCTTAAGATCCCTCCTGGTGTACCAAGCTCCATAACACATTCCGGTCCTCCACTTGAGCCTGGAGGAGCACCTGGAACCGCTGCTCCTGCTCCACGTGCAGGTCAAGCAGAGACTGATGTTATGTTTGTTGGATGCTGGCGAGGGTCTTGAACAGTTCGGTCAGCAGGCGAAGTCTCCGTGACAGAGTTTTCTTCTTCCTAATTCCCGGGTTTCGGCACCACTGTGATAGAAGTGGGAGCTGGGTAACAGTCCATGTAATTCATTATTTCTACACACTTTTAAGTGTAACACACAAAAACAATGCTTTTCAGTCGTCTACCGCATACACACACACACAGCTTTGTGCGTCTCTCTCTCCTCTGGCTGTCAGCAAACAACCTTTTTGTACAGACAGTTTAAACACCCTGTCTGTATAAATCTGTTCACAAAGTAGTCTTAATTTTATATATTTATCTGAGTATGATTTGAAGACATTGTCTCTCCCAAAATGCTGTTTTATATGTGTGTTGAGAAATTGTGTGTGTGCGTGCGCATGATTATGTGGTTTACGAGGACAATTTTTTTATGTTTCAAACTGGTAATTACAAGGGTATTATGCTGCAAATGTGGTTTATGAGGACATTTCTAGTTTCCCCATAATTTAAATAGCTTAAAAACATATTAAACTATGTTTTATTGAAAATGTAAAAATGCAGAATGTTTTTTGTGAGGGTTAGGTTTAGGGGTTGTGTTAGGTTTAGGTGAGAGAATATATAGTTTGTACAGTATAAAAATCATTATGTCAATGGAAAGTCCAAATTAATATTTGGTAATTATGATCAGGACTGATATTGGTTAATGAATTTGTTATGATGCAGACGAGGGCAAACAAGGAGTGGGATCAAAATGCGGTTTATTATAAATTAAAGTGAACACAAAACAAAACTAAATCAGGAAAACATCGAGGGTACAAGGAACTGGATGAACAAACAGGAAGACAACGGAGCAAAACATCAACATTCATCAAACAACGACCGACAGAGACTGAACAAACAACCAGGGTTTAAATACAGAAAGGAACAAACAAGGGAATGAGGGACACCTGGGGAAACAATCAGGGAAGGAGGAACAATCAGAGGAAAACCAATCATAAAACGAAACTACAAAAACCAAACAGGAAACAGGAACTAAACTAAACTTCAACATAAAAGCACAAAAACAAAAAGACAACAGTGAACATGACAGAGTCCCCCCTCAAAGGATCGGATTCCAGACGATCCTAAAACAAAAATGACAAAAAACCCACAAAAAAACAAAATGAGGGCACCAGGGGCAAACAGACAGTCCAAGGGGGCACATGGGGCAGACAGACAGACCAAGGGGGTACAAGGGGCAAGAGGGCAGTCCAAGGGGGCACAAGGGGCAGGCAGGAAGTCCAAGGGGGCACAGGGGGCAGGCAGGAAGTCCAAGGGGGCACAGGGGGCAGGCAGGAATTCCAAGGGGGCACAGGGGGCAGGCAGGAAGTCCAAGGGGCAGGGACAGGTTCAGGGGGCCTGGGAGATGGCCGCAGAACAGGGACAGGTTCAGGAGGCCTGGGAGGCGGCCACAGGGACAGGTTCAGGAGGCCTGGGAGGTGGCCATAGGACAGCCATGGGGAACTCCAAGGGCGGAGCCATGGAAGACCCATGTGGCAGAGCCATGGGTGGCTCAGGAGGTTGAACCGTAGAAGGCTCTGGATTCGGAGCCGAGGGAGACTCAGGAGGCGGAGCCAAGTGAGGCGGAACCATGGGAGGCTCAGGAGGTGGAGCCGAGGAAGGCTCGGGAGGCTCAGGAGGCGGAGCCGAGGCAGACTCAGGAGGCGGAGCCAAGGGAGGCAGAACCATGGGAGGCTCTGGAGGCGGAGCCGAGGGAGGCAGAACCATGGAAAGCTCTGGAGACTCAGGGGGCGGAGCTGAGGGAGGCTCAGGAGGCAGAGCCGTAGGGGGCTCGGGAGGCGGAGTCGTAGGAGGCTCGGGAGGCGGAGGCCTGGAAGGCTCTGGAGGTGGAGCCGATGGAGGTGGCGCCGTAGGAGGTTCTAGAGGCGGAGGCCTAGAAGGCTCTGGAGGTGGAGCCAAAGAGGTGGCTCAGGAGGCGGAGCAGAGTGAGGCTCGGTAGGCGGAGACCTGGAAGGCTCTGGAGGCGGAGCCGTAGGAGGCTCGGGAGGTGGAGCCCTGGAAGGCTCGAGAGACTCGGGAGGCGGAGCCCTGGGAGGCTCGAGAGACTCAGGGGGCAGAGCCATAGGAGGCTCGAGAGGCGGAGCCCTGGAAGGCTCGAGAGACTTGAGAGGCGGAGCCCTGGGAGGCTCGAGAGACGGAGCCCTGGGCGGCTCGAGAGGCGGAGCCCTGGGCGGCTCGAGAGGCGGAGCCGAGGAAGGCTCGGGAGGCTCGAGAGACTTGAGAGGCGGAGCCCTGGAAGGCTCAGGAGGCAGAGCCCTGGAAGGCTCGAGAGGCAGAGCCCTGGAAGGCTCGAGAGGCAGAGCCCTGGAAGGCTCGAGAGGCGGAGCCCTGGAAGGCTCGAGAGGCGGAGCCCTGGAAGGCTCGAGAGACGAGAGGCGGAGCCCTGGGAGGCTCGAGAGACGGAGCCCTTGAAGGCTCGAGAGGCGGAGCCCTAGAAGGCTCGGGAGGCGGAGCCCTAGAAGGCTCGGGAGGCGGAGCTGGCTCAGGGACGGTCGAGGCTACAGGCGCTGGCTCAGGGACGGTCGAGGCTACAGGCGCTGGCTCGCTGACCGTGGCTGACGAGGGCTCAGGCTCGTTGACCGTGGCTGACGAGGGCTCAGGCTCGCTGACCGTGGCTGACGAGGGCTCAGGCTCGCTGACCGTGGCTGACGAGGGCTCAGGCTCGCTCACCGTGGCTGACGTGGGCGCAGGCTCGCTCACCGTGGCTGATGTGGGCGCAGGCTCGCAGACCGAGGCAGGCGTGGGCCGGGAAACGGATGCCCGTCTTCTCCTCCGGGCAGACGAAGTGGACCGTGCAGGCTCGTTGACGGCGACAGGCATGGGGGTTGGCACGCTGACAGGTGGGGCAGGCATGATGGGAAGAGCCATGGGCGAGTGGAAAGTCACCACTGAGGGAGGTGAGGTTGGCTCCTCTTCCACGCCCACAGTGAGTGGCAAGCCGCTGACCAGCAAAGTCTCTTCCACAAAATCGCGGAGCTTCCAGCCGCGCGTCGCCAGTGGCAACAGCTCCTTGAGCGAATCGGTCAGATTAGCCCGGAAGAACACCACCAGGGAGGAGTCTGGGAAGTCGGTAGCCCACGCTAGGTCCAGGAAGTCTCTAATGTGGTCCTCTACCGGGCGGCTTCCTTGCCTCAGGTTCAGGAGGCGGCAGCTTGCCTGAAGAACCGCTGGATCCATTGTGGTCAGTCGTTCTGTTATGATGCAGACGAGGTTAAACAAGGAGTGGGATCAAAATGTGGATTATTATAAATTAAAGTGAACACAAAACAAACAGGAACAAATGAAAACCGCCACATGGGGAAAACAAAACGAAATCAGGAAAACATCGAGGGTACAAGGAACTGGATGAACAAACGGGAAGACAGGCAACGGAGCAAAACATCAACATTCATCAAACAACGACCGACAGAGACTGAACGAACAACCAGGGTTTAAATACAGAAAGGAACAAACAAGGGAATGAGGGACACCTGGGGAAACAATCAGGGAAGGAGGAACAATCAGGGGAAAATCAATCATAAAAAGAAACTACAAAAGGACTACAAAAACCAAACAGGAAACAGGAACTAAACTAAACTTCAACATAAAAGCACAAAAACAAAAAGACAACAGTGAACATGACAGAATTAACTCACTGAAAGTGGAAAATAATATATAATATCATTTGTCCACTAAGGACCTTTGAGTAACTTTTTTAAATTGATGCACAAGGGTTAAGATCGGGCGCCATATGTGCAATGTCGCTTAGATTAAGAGTAAAACACTACACACACTGCAACAAAGAATGAATGTATTGGACTTATATGCTACTTATATTATAATCCATCAACATAGAGATAAATAACCATTAGGCGTTTTTACTAGTTTATACTAATAAGAACCCCATTTTAAAGCTTTGCAATTCTTACAAGTAAAAATTTCATTTAACTATAATTGAGTTTTTACAAGTAAGAATCAAATTGCAGAACTCTTCAACTGGAATTTTTGCTTATAAAAAATGCAATTGTAGAGCCCTCTAATTAGTGAGCTCTGTGAATATTATTCTTACTAGTAAAAAGCAATTTTAGATCTCTTTAATTGGAGTCGTTTCTAGTACAATTGTACTTGCAGAGCTCTGTAATTCAATTGAAGAGCTCTGCAATTGAATTATTACTAGTAAAAATTTAAGTAGAGAGCTCTGTGATTATAATTCTTAAATAAATTAATTGTAGATCTCTTTAATTGGAGTTTTGTATCCTCGGGATAGTAAAAATGCAATTGCGGAGATCTGTAATTCAATTGTGGAGCTCTGCAATTTCATTCTTACTAGTAAAAATGTCATTAGACAGCTCTGTTATTATAATACTTTCTAGTGAAAAATCAATTGTAGATCTCTTTAATTGGAGTTTCTACAATTGCAGTGCTCTGTAATTCAGTTGTAGAGATCTGCAACTGCCTTTGTACTAGTAAAAATGCAAACAGAGAGAAAATTCTTAGTTGAAAATCTATTTTACCGCTCTCTAATTTAAAAATGACTAGTAAAACTGCAATTAAACTAGTAATGCTGAGAGCGGTAAAAGCTAAATTGGCTTGCCATATGTTGCATATAAACCAGGCTTTACTTAATGTTTTATCTTCATATTTGATATTTGGTCTCTGTAGCATTGTCGTGAGGACAATTAAGAGAACTCAAGTCTTTTTAAGACTTAAATATTACAATATCTCACACAACTATTTGTCACTTTACTCAGACTTAAGCTGATGACTTGAGACATAGTCATTTATTCACAAACTAAGCTTCAATATAGCTTCTCTATTAATGGGGGCATTGACATTTTTATCAAAATTATTTTACTAGCTCCAGTATAATGTATGTTAATGTTTTTAAAGCTACTGTAATACAATAACAATATCAGAATTTATTCCTTAAAGTGATAGTTCACCCAAAAGAAATTGCCATTCTGTCATTATTTACTCACTCTCATTGTTCCAAACCCGACTTTCTGTCTTCTGTGGAACACAAAGGAGATGTTAAGCAGGATGTGACTTTTATTGCATGTTTTTCCATGAAATGAAAATACGTAAAAGGTAATTGATGCTAACATTCTGCCACATTTCTATTTTGTGGTCCACATAAAAAAGAAAGTCATAAAGCTTTGGAACATGAGGGTGAGTAAATTAAGAACTATCCCTATAATATTTAATTAGAAGGCCTTATCCCTGCACAACTCAAATTAAATACTTTATTAGGCTTGAAGGTATTAAAAAAATATAATAAGATATGTCTTAGTAAAATAAGCATTAAGGTTGTAGTTATCTGTTGTGTTACAGCAGACACTAACTGCCTAGGAGAAAATAACCTTGTTGCACCACAATAACTTTTTGAGACTTAGTTTAAGTAGTTTAAAAAAATAAAATCAAGTATTAGTTCAGAAGTTGGAGGCTGTCAAAAGAACAGACTTGTGCCACTAATAAAGAGACATGACAGATTCTCCATTCAGTAAGGAGGGGCGATGAGTCTGGGCAGCCTGCCAGACATCAGCACAAACAAACTACACATGCAATGCCACTGGCCCAATGGCCTCACCCTTATTTTTCCAAAACCTCCTGACATCTGCAAGATCTGTTCATAATATCCCACAAAGTTTTAATGGCATACACAATTACACTGTTACACAGTAAGAGATTTGCCTCTTCTAGCTTAACCAGATATTTAACTCAAGTTTTAACTAAGTAACCCAAGTAAAAACAGCTTATATTTCCCATTTTAAGCTCTGAATAAGTAATTTATTTTCTTTGCCAGGTCAAGGGGGGAATGCCTGGAAATGAAAAGGGACAACATACAACTCAGAAATGAAGAGGAAACAGGCTGTTAAAAAAACGTGTGCTTCCTTTCCTGACTGGCTTCCTATTCCTGGGGATAGTGTGTCTGACTGTGAGCTGGCAGGGTCAGCAGCACTCACTGAGATCCTTTGAATTCAGACAGACCATTCACCCTCATAAAAAGCCATCTTACTTCCTCTGTCAGTTAGCAAGTGAGCCAAACAAAATTGGTCTCTGTACTTTAAATGACTCAGAACAGAATGTAGAGGGATTGTAAAAACTACAGTAATTACACATGTTGTAGTGGAGAGGCCAGAAGTGGGTGCCCAGACGTGGGTGGACCTTGGTAAAACAGGGTGGACCTCTATTCTGTGACTACTTTCTGATTTCATTGTGAATATTATTAAGTTTACCTCTTCCAGAGCCATTATGAGTCAATATTCACTCATTTACACAGCCTAATATACACTCATTGAGCACTTTATTAGGAACACTATGGTCCTAATAAAGTGCCCAACATGGTCTTCTGCTGTTGTAGCCCAGCTGCAACAAGGTTCAACGAGTTGCGCATCCTAAGATGATATTCTGCTCACCGTACAGAGTGGTTATCTGAGTTATCATATCCTTTCTGTCAGCTCGAACCAGTCTGACCATTCACCATTGACCTCTCTCATCAACAAGTCGTTTTCATCTGCAGAACTGTTGCTCACTGGATGTTTTTTGTTTTTGAGGAACTCTTGAGACTGCTGTGCGTGAAAATCCCAAATCAGCTGTTACAGAAATACTCAAACCAGCCCGTCTGGCACCAAAAATCATGCCATGGTTGAAATCTCTGAGATCACATTTTTTCCCATTTTTGATGCTTGATGTGAACATTAACTGGAGCTCCTGACCCGTATCTGCATGATTTGATTTACTCCCAAAAATCAGCTTATTTAAAAAATCTGACAAAGTAAGAAAACAGTGTTTACATAAGATTTTAAATAACACGTTATTCTCTGCTTTTGATGTCAAACCGTGAAGAGACATGCGCTTAACACATGCGTTTGGATAAGCCGGTGAGAACACTGCTAAAGGTATTTACATGCCACACGAAATCCATGGGCAGAAACCTACCAGTGTTGACGTGTATTCTTATGGCGTTTATGACCTTACAGCGATAAAGGAATGCCTTTTAATGCGTTTACATGACCTCACGTGTTGTCAGTTTATAAAGCAAAATCGGTGTAAGAATGTGCATGTGAACACGCTCATTGTTTCAATACTATTTTCTTTAATACTTCTTTTTTGGGGGGAGGCTATTGACAAGTGACAGTAATGTTTCACTACAAAATAATCTTTGTCACTCGGATGGACTTGACAGATTTTTAGCAGTTTTGTTTAATTTCCCCGACAATTACCACTTGATACTGTCTTGATATAGACAATATTTCCATTTTTTGTAGGCCTATTAAATTCGTAGCAAGCGTTAGTCTGGTGATAAATGTTATTTTTAATCATTTTCAGACATATTCATATTCAATAAATATTCATTTATTTTTGTTAAATCATGTTAAATAATGTAAAATAATTTTGTTGTTGATAAATAATTGTTAGGCTATATCATTCCTTTGTACGCAAATTAGCGCATTTTGATGTCAGTTTTCATTAAAATTGCTTTTTTTTCTCACAGTCACTTCACTTTTTGCACTCTAATTTTCCGTTTTAATGTGCTTTATTGGCAAGACAAATAATTGTAGGCTACATTCGTTGCCAAAGCAGTGGCAGCTGAGATGCATACAAAGAAAATAGTGCAAAAACAACATGTATAAATCAAGAGAAATGTCAAGAGACAAAATATAGAGCTCTTTAACTCTCTTGTGCACATACAGCATGCAAGCAAAGAGAGAAGCCATGCAAAATAAAATGAAAATGCGCTAGGATTAAATGGTTTTTAATCAGTGCTGGAAAGATTTTTTTTTTTTACTTAAGTAAAAGTACTGCAACTGAAGAAATAATTCACTTGAGTACAAGAAGTAGTAGTATGACTTAACTAAGTGTAAATAAGTAGTTTACCGAAAAACTTTTACCGAAAAGTAGTTTACTCAAGTAATTACGTCACAAGTTACTTTATAAAAGTTATATTATATATATATATATACCATCGCTTCCATTTTATAACACAAAGACATTTATGTTCTTGAAAGAAACGTATGCTTCCTTTCACCAAGGATGCATTAAATTGATAAAAAAAAAATACTGCCAAAATCATTAATTGCAAATTATTACTACGGCTTGAGAAAAAGAATTTCAAACCAAACCCCCCAATGTTCAAGCCAAATCTACACCCTTGAAAATAGTTACGGAATTTAATGCAGGAGTACAATACCGAACTGATGCGAATTGATAGAAGCGGAGAGCCGTCTGTGCACGCAATGGCGCGAAGAACCAGACAGCGGAAAAACATTATATGTATGAATAATTCACTTTTAACCAACTCAAGTAAAAGTACTTTTGTTTTATTTATACTTTACAAAGTAGAATGTACTCAAGTACTGTAACAAGAGTAGTTGTAATTTGTTACTTTCCACTTCTGCTTTTAATGTCAAATACACATGCCCAAAATATGACGTTGGTAAAGAGCACGTTAAAATGAAGGCTGGTCCCGGACATTCAGGTTATTTAGAAACCCTGGCCAAATGCTCTGCATGTATATGTAGCTATTGTGTTAGTAATTTGTGATGGATATTAAGCACCCTGCATGCCAAAGAACAGAAATACCATCCCATCTTGAAACTTTTACCACAATCTCACATAAATGTAAAAAAAAATAAGTGCAACAAAACCATGCAAAGTGGATCAATTATCTAGTGCTGAGTGGATCCGTTTACAGGAGCGACTCCGTGAGAAGCGCGATCCATTTGTTTTTATCTTATTTGACATTTTTTAAAGAAATAAATCTGACATTATTTATAACAGGAAAGTGATGATTATCATGCATGTGACGAAATGCAGTTCATTTTTGATTGCAAACTATTACTATATTCCGGCCATTTTGATTGGGTGGACCAGTGCCACAATGGCCTCGCCCTTGACATGGTGATTTATGCACAAATTATTCTAAATGCTAAAAGATGATGCACAGTTTTAATTATCTTATGCAGCACATTTTAACATAAGCAGGTCAAAGATGTTTGTAATTTTGACAGTTTGCAGTAACCAAAATTATGCATACATTCATAATAGAATTACCCTATAGGCTCTATGATAACCAAAATGAAACAAAAAACAAATTAAATACCTAACAAAGCTGAAATTGATTTGTACCCAAATAGAAAAGGTGTCAATAAAGAAATAAACTTCGATGTTATACATAAATAACAGGGTAATATTATTACAAATGAAAATTGAAAAAAATAAAAAAAACATGAGTGGGTGAAAAAAAAAAAAACATCAGCCGAAGAAAAGACATGAGGCTATAACTGTTTCTGCTAGCAGGCAGGCGCATTCAGTCGGATACTTTCTTGAGTCGTCTGAAACTTCAGAATCAAAACTCTGCATGCATTTATTTCGTCTGGCAACAGGACGTTTTGCCATGATCTAGAATCAGTCCAGCTGAAATCTGGACGCGTCGATCGTGAAGTGGCAATCGCACGCCCTTTGAAACTATGTAGAGATGGAGTACATGAAACTGATTGGAATTGTTTTGGCAGTTTGTTTACATCCCAGCTGCGCATCGAAAGCGATCAGTGGTAAGTATATGCCTGTGCGTTATGTAAACGTTTCGTTTCATGCACAGTGATTTTCTCTCCGTAAGTTGTTATGGCTTTTGAAGTATCCTTTGACAGAAAAATGATCGTTTGAGTGCACTGCGCGCGAGACTGTTGCATAATCTGATAATTGTCACAATAATACGATGGTTTGTGTTTAAGAGACAACATAACACACATTTTTAAACTATTCATGTTTTCCAGAACCTGAAAATATTTAGTGAAATGTAGTGTTTTGTTATTTCGGTTTAACCACCGTCTAATGATGAAACAAAACATTTCTTATGAGTTTTATCTTTTTATTTACAGTCGTGAATTGCGTTTTTCTACCTTTTACTCGCTTTTATTTATCGTTTAAGGGGGCATTCACACCGAACGCGTTTTTTGCGTCCGTCTGCGCTGTTCTTTTTTTTTTTTTCAATAGTTTTTCAATGTAAACACGTCTGTGGCCGTTACGCCGCGTCTTGCAGTAGAGTGTCGCGTTTTTTAGACGCCATGTCAACTTCAACTTGTAAAAAAGGGTTATCGAGAAACCTGCGTTCAGTTCTAGCTTATTCTTATTCTTTTTAGCACAATGACGTGTTATGACTGAACGGCCCCTTAAGAATTTATTTAAATTTGGGTCACAGCACGCTGTTTATTAGTCAGGGAGGAAATGGCTGATGTTGTTGCACACATGACTTTGCTTGCTTTAGACGATTTTCCGCCTGACAGTTTGTGGACGTTCTCCTGGTAACCTCCTCCTCTCAGCCAACTTTCCTGTTACTGTCCCTATGATATTTCCATAATAGTACTTTGAGTTCAGCACTAAAGTGTTTTTGTGAGCTACTTCTTTGTTATGTGGCTTACAGATCAGAGGATATGCCGGAGAGGGACAGAAAAGCCCTGCTATAAGATCACAAGCTTCCAGGACAGCAGGCTCAGAGCAAGCTTTGAGGCAGCCAAACAGAAGTGCAGGGACGACGATGGAGAGCTGCTCAGCATTGAGACCGAGAATGAGCAGCGTCTGGTAGAGAGGTTTGTTCAGGAGTTCAGGGCCACAGATGGAGACTTCTGGATAGGTCTACGAAGGAACCCACAGTACAAAGACTCGGTTGCAGATTGTCCATCACAGTTTTACTGGCTGGATTACAGTCAGGCCACATTCAGGTGTGATATTAGCAGTCATAATATTCTGACAAATGTTTAAACAAACTTTTTTTAGAATCATGTTCTGCATTGCTCCACACCACGTCTTGAAAACATGCATTGCAAAGTTACTTAAAATAGAAGTCTGTGACATAAGGCACTCTCAGCTGTCTTGTCTTAAGATAGACTTTTCATTAGTTACATGTGTGTGTGAGCACACTTTGTATCTCAGGAACTGGCTGGTGACTGAGCCCTCGTGCGGTCATGATCAATGTGTGGCTTTGCTCTACCGACCCTCCTCTTCTGCTGGCCAGAGGGAGCACAATCTGTTCAAGTGGACTGACAATAACTGCAATACCAAGAATAATTTCATCTGCAAGTACTCAGAAGGTGGGCCTTTGCTTATGTTAATGTTAGCTGTCACTTAAAGGTATTTAATAGGCAACAACTATGAGACGAGCATCTTTAAGTGTAAATAAGGGAACGAATTATGTAATAATTCGACTTCATTTAATGCTCTGCTGACTCCTTTGTGTTTAGAGAAGCATCCTGTTCCCACTCCAGAAGGAAATTTCACATCACACACAGGTAAACAAATCCTTACGTTTTATCTGATGTTTTTGCTACTTTTTCCTACACAATAATGGTATAATAATAATGGTGACCTTCAACTTCATTTCTTTATATTGCTATAACAAATAGGGCTGGGAAAAAAAAAAATATATATATATATATACATTTTCCGATGTATCACAATCTTCTTTTGAACCATCTCGAATCTCAAATCCCAAGATCGAACTTTCACTCCATGTGGCAACCCTCTATAATGCAAGGCAATCACTCACATATGCAACCAATTCTCACGCTATGCGAATACAAATTTAAACGATTAGCCACTGGCTGGCAAACTTTTCATTTCATTTCATTCACCAGTGATTGAGGTTCACTTATAATGTCAGAAAATGATTTTGTTCAAAAACAGTCATTATATAGTACTAAATTACATTAAGTCACTCTGTCTCTTGCCCTCTGTCTGAAAAGCTCCGTTTTCTGTGCTGCCCCTTTAAGACTTCGATATACACGCACACTGTGTTATGATTGGCTAAAGTTTTTGAAGTGCAAACACCCCTAACACAACACTTGTGGAACTCAGGTTTTTTTTTTTCTAAATCTGCAAGCGATTTACCTGAAAGCACTCCGTTCTATATGTCCCATTTTATGTGAAGCGCACAATGAAAGTTTGTAGTAAGGGTGCTTAAATACGCCTTCTGTGGGAAACACGGTGTCACGGCAACTGACATTGTGTCTAAAATGAGACACAGCCACTATACTACACAACTGTCTTTCGTTGCACTCTGCGCTATATTTATTCTTATATTATAAATATAATTATCCCTTACATCAAACATTCATGAGAAATTGTGCATTTCTTTGGTAACCATGTAAAAAGCACAATCCGCTTCGAATTCATGATTTAATTTGTGATAAAACGTCTGACAATACAATTCTGAATATCTAGTATTTTATGAATATAAAAAAAACCGACAGAAACATTAGTATTATATTTGTTACTCACTGTGTCATGTCCAGTGTTGCTGGTTCAGCTACATCTCTCAAAGTTTCTTTGCAAAGTGTGAATCATAATAGTTCTCAAAAGAATCCTTAGAGAAATGTGCTGGCCAAAGCATATAATCTACATTGACAAATTCAGGAATAAAAACAAACATTGTCATCCTTCAAAAGACTGTGCAGAGATGCCAAATTTCTACAGCCAGGAACGTCCCAACATTTTCGACTCTTCTCTGGCATTTCAGTCTTTTTGTTAGTGCAATAACAACAATAGCAATAGTCAGGGGTGGATTTACGATTTCTGAGGCCCCAAGCAACCGACCAACCTGGGGCCCCATTTCCAAACTGTTGTTTTGAAAATTACATAAAATTGATTTTAAATCATAAAACAACATTGCCGTTTATCAAGCTCTGAAACTTTGCTTGGTGCAAAATCATCTGAAATAATGTTAAACGTTTTATCGGTTTCCTCTTTGCATCTTGAACTTGTTCAGAACATTAAATCTTTGTGACACCTGTGCTAAAAACTGTCTAGACGCAGCACAAAGAATGAAACAGAACGCAGGTGTCTTGACATGCATTTTTGAGACCTGAAGTTATTTTTAACTTGATGCAGTGTTTAAAAATGTGCTGGTCCTGCATGAGAGACTTAAGAAACAACGAGACATGGTGCAGCAGTCAAGGACGTTCATTTAAAAAACAATGAAAAACAGAGCAGACACATGCAAAAACATGTTTGGTGTAAACGGCCCCTAACTCAAAAATATTTTGATAAATTACAAACCCGAACTCAAAGTCCTACTTTGGCGGACCTCTAATGTGAACTGCTCTAAGAGTGCTGACAACAGTATATTTGCGCATGGACCCAGAACATCATGTCACGCCTCAAATATTTTTTGCAGAGCTTTCCTACTGGGGCGGTGGCCCCCTCAACATCCGGGGCCCACGCAATTGTGTGGTGATTAAAACCGCTACTGGCAATAGTTCCTCTATGTTTGTAGGAATGCTGTACCTGTCCTGCTCTCTCCTTGACAAACAGGCAATGATGTAAATGGAGGCAATGGTGTTATGCCTTGTTGGAGGCAGTCATGCATTATTAAGTACCCTTTGTGACATCACTAATATAAGGATGTAGAGAACGGGGCATTTCTAAAACTTGGTGTCAATAAATCCTCTTTATGGACTGGGGAGGGAGTTCTGAGATATGAAACTTACAGTATGTTTTTATAGTAAAATAAACTCTTGTATGTCAAAAGATCAAGGAAAATTTGATTCCTCATGGCATGACCCCTTTCTGTTTACAGTTGATGTTGATTAAAACAACAAAAAAGAAACATTTAATTCTAATCACACATGGATGGGCTAAAGAAACCATGCACTAGTCTCTCATTAATGTGCGCTTACTGGCTGATGGCACTAGTCTTAAAGAGACAGTACCGATTAAGGGTGTGTTCCACATATCAATGTAAATACTTGTAAATAGTACAAATTATGTAAGTAAACAATACAAATTTAAAAAAAAATATATATATGTGCAACATAAATGCAATTTCAAGACATTCAAAAGCTAAAATGTGACCAATTTAATGAAAAACTAATGGTAAAATATAATTTGTAAAAGTTATATTTTCGAATTGTACCTAGAAGGGATGCCTAGAAGGTTTTTATAATATACATTCTGTTGGTTTGATTACATACTCTTGTTAAATATAGAAACATAGCCCAAATGTTTATCCACCATATTAAGTCAGTTGTTATTATTAAGGCCGAACATTATAAATGCTTATTCATCATTCATGGTAATACTTTGTTGTTAGGTCTTGATCACTTGACTTTGGTTCCAAAGCACCCACCCAATACATTGGACAATGACAGGATGAAAACAGATCTCTCAGAGTCATCAGGTAATTCAGCAATAAATTATAAATTAAGTTTACAATCAATTGCAATTTATGATGTTTCATCACAATATTAATGTTTCTAAAGCAAATTGTATTCTCTTCATTGAAAATATGCTTTAGCCCTCCCTTCTCAATTATTTCAGCCTTTCTGTCAGTTTCTCTTTCAGATGACACAATTAATATTTACTACATCCTCCTTGCTACTTTACCTGTAATGCTGCTATTGATATCGGTGGTGTCAGGGGTGTTCTGTTTCAGAGTCAAGTCTAGGAGGTATGTAATGTGGTACTTACATTATTTAACATTTATCTTTGTTAATTATTGTGTCTATCAACCCATATTTGCCATTTTAAATGTACTTCATAACTGTGTCTTTGCAGGAGAAAAGAACAGAATGAAATCTACGCCGTTCCAGGGCAGTGGCTGCGTACAGCATCTCCAAAAAGTCTAAATGATTATGAACGCGATAAATTCAAGCAGCCAGGAGCTCATCTGGAGTACATGAGCTCAGAAATAGATACAACATTTAGTGTTACTTCCACCAACAGTCAATTTGAGGACTATGAGAATGTTCAGAGCAGAATTACACAGTGTGGTTTTGTCACTAATGACATTTATGAGACCTGTCGGAACCCCTCAGCACTAGAGGCCGGATGGGTGGACAATGACATCTATGGATACTAAAACACACTATAGTATATACTGACTGGCAAGTGACCTCTCTACTAGTGTGGCTGGCTCTCCCACTATGTTTGATCTCCCAGTCTGTATGCCCACTCTTTGATGTGCACTATGTGTGACATGGTGTGAAGGACGGTAAAGGCCTGTGAGGCCCTGGGTTAACACAAGGGTGTACAGTGAAACTCGGATTTCCATAACTGACTATACAAAGAAGCATAAAGGTGTAAATCGGCTTGTGGTAGTTTCCTCTGTGAAAGCTGGCATCCTGGAACAGGAGCTACAATTTGGAAATTCACAAAACAGTGTCCTGACATTTCAGCCCATCTCAACAACATCCTTCTATATCTCTGAGAATGCCCTCTCCAAAGGATACCTGCTTATGTCCCCTTTTTTTATTTAGATGAAAGCTATATACTTGCTGTTTTTAGCTGGGCAACAGCCAAGCACTGACTATTTGGGTGTTGTTGATATAGTCTGGGCTTCCTAAAATTCTGTCAAGATCCCTTTTTTTTTTTTTTTTATCCATTGTGTAAAAAAATACAATAACAAAGCATAGTAGCATAATAATTTGAGTGTACAGAACTGTATTGTAGCATATTAAAAATAATGATATGTTTGATATATTGTTATGTTTGTCTTTGATATGAAATGTCTTGTTCTTTAACAATGTTAAAGTGAAGCTGCAATGAACATGTTTTAGTTTTGTGTTTCATCTTTATAACATTAACATGGAATTTTATTTGATTGTAATTTGCTTGTTATAATGAATAAACATTTTGATAGCTTATGTCCACTTGGAATCTTTTAAAGTTCAGTGGTTTTCATATAATATTGACAATATTCCTCTACCTCACACATATCGTTAAACGTCACTGCATTTTGTAATTCACGTTAAATGAGGTAGATATAATTTACAAAACCTGCTACTTCACATTTTGTACAATTTGTTAATTTATGGCAACAAAACAAAAAAAATGAGCCAAACAATGGCCTATTCTTTGGAAGTGGATAATTAATCTGCAGAATTCCTTGACGTCAGAGAGCAGGAATTGCAGAAACAGGAAAGTATACAGTATTTTGAGACTGCAGTATGTTGCCAGGAGATGTCGCCATATGCCAGGCCACCTATAACTTCCACACTAGTAGTGCAGCTTTGAGGAAATGTGACACTTGTGTTATAGAGATGTTTATATTGACATTTCCAATGCAAATATACACCACACTAAATGATATACACTAGTTATACACTCAACACTAGAACTAATATCTAGCTATGGCAAGAAAATGTATGTGAACCCTTTGGAATTAGCAAATTAAGCTCTGGGCCACTCCAAACGGTATTTCCTTTTTTACTTTTTAAAGTCATTCTGTAGTGGATTTACCTTTATGTTTAGAGTGATTGTCCTACTGCTACTGAGCTTTAGCTGGCGACATTATTCTGTTAGACGTATAACTTCCCTCAATGATGGCAAGCGGTCCAGGCCTCAAACCATGATGTTCCCTCCACCGTACTGCACCGTTGTGATGTTTTCATGTTGGTATGCGGTCGCCATATTTAGTGCTGCGTGTTCTTCCCAAACAATTCAACCTTAGATTCATCGGTCCACAAAACATTCTCCAAATAGCGTTGGAAAGCCGGTTAGAAATCTGCCTGACTTGCTGTGATGGCATGACGACGGAGGTCAAAACAGTTGTTGGCGAGAGTGAGGTGGCCGCAGTTGCGCTAACTGCAAGCACGATGGGAATAGACTTGCTGAGGACACAGCTTCATGCTCATTAGCTTAAACAACCGTGATGTTTCGTTCTCTTCTAAAATGTTTGATTTTTGTATCTATTCAAATGTCTTTGTTTTTTTCTGCTCTGATTTGGACACAATATTACAAAACGTATGTGAATATTACATCTGTATACATTTAAGAGCTGCTGTTAACTCATGAATACACAGAAGGTGTGAATAAAGCCTGATCTTTATTATCAAATTATTGGTGGTATCAAGCTGATCCGTTGGTGTGGAGCTCTCCGATTCTTTTGTGGTTTTTGTTTGTTTGAACTGTGTTTAGTAATTGTTTTTCAACCAGTTTTACCAGGGACGAAATGCTGAACATTCGGCAGACAATCTTTTCCTGGTTTTTTACTATTCTGACATTTTGCTGGACATTTTAGTCGGAAGCGCAGCTGTGTCGTTTAAAAGCGGTATGAGACGCAAGTTCCGTCTGCATGGCTTTCGAACAGCGCTGTATTCATCTAACGAATTTCCGCTCTCTTCCTAACAAAACGGATGAACTACATCTCCTCACCTGTACAAACTAGGACTTAGTAGGAATCACAAACCATGGTTTACAGCAAAACTCAGGCAGCTTTGTCAGGCCAAAAGGATGCTTACAGAAGTGGAGATAAAATCTTATACTATCGGACCAGAAACACACTGACAAAAGAGATTTACAGTGGCTAAAATGAGCTATTCTGAGAAGCTGAAAAACAAGATTTCAGCTAACGACCCTGCATCAGTGTGGAGAGGCTTGAAAGTCATTACTAACTATTAGACACCATCCCCCAACACTGTAGGACATCAACAACTGGCTGATGACCTGAATGTGTTTTACTGTAGATTTGAAAAGCCCAGTCTCACACCCTACACCTGCTTTGACCTTCATCACACAAACATCAACACATCCTTCAACCACCCTCCTCCCCCCTCCTGCTACTCAACCTGCTCTTAAGATCTGTGAAGAGGATGTGTGCAGGGTCTTCTGGAAACAAAAGACAAGGAAAGCACAGGGTCCAGATGCTCTTTCACCCACTTGTCTAAAATCCTGTGCTAACCAGCTGGGCCCCATCTTCACACAGATCACTGGACCAGTGTGAAGTTCCCTGCTGCATCAAATGCTTCGCCATCATCCCTGTCCCAAAGAACCCCAAAATCATATGACTTAATGACCCGTTGCTCTGACGTCTGTACGGGATGTGTGCTATCCCCACTATTCTACTCCCTGTACACAAATGACTGCACCACCTAGGACCCTCTGTCAATCTCCTGAATTTTCAGATGACACCACTGTCATCGTCCTCATGCAGGATGACAATGAGTCTGTATACAAAAGTGAGGTTGAACAGCTGGCTGTCTGGTGCAGTCAAAACAAGCAGAAGGTGAACACGCTCAAAACAGCGTAAATGATAGTGGACTTTAGGAGGAACACCTCAACATTGACCCAACTCAACATTCTGAACAGCACTGTGGTAGCAGTGAAGTCATTCAGGTTCCTGGGCTCTACCATCTCACAGGACCTGAAGTGGGAAACCCACATTGACTCCATTGTGAAAAAGTCCCAGCAGAGGTTGTACTTCCTCGCCAGTTGAGGAACTGGTGCTGATATAGTTCTACTCAGCAGACATTGAATCTGTCCTCTGCACTTCAATAACTGTCTGGTTTGGTTCTGCTACAAAATCGAACACCAGAAGACTACAAAGGATATTTCGGACTGTTGAGCGGATTGTTGGTTTCCCCCTGCCCTCCCTTCAAGAACTGTACACTTCCAGAGTGAGGAAAAAGGCTGGAAAAATCACTCTGGACCTGCACTCACCCAGCCTACTACCTCTTTGAACTGTTGCCTTCTGGCCGGCGCTACAGAGCACCAGAACTGTCAGGCACAAGAACAGAGTTCCAGTGCACAAACAATACAACAAGACAGATAAAAAAAAGAATAAAAATAAAAAAGCCATTAGAAAATATAAATATATATATAGAAATACACAATAATATATATATATATATATATAAACCTTCTGTCACCAAGACAAATGTGTAGCATACTTGGCAATAAAGCTCACTCTGATTCTGATGTGTTGTTTATTAACTTTAGTATATACACATTAAATATGTAGAACTGTATATTGACATTTATAGTGCTTTTTATTTATTGCAATGTGTTACAATCATGACATTCCTTTATACAGTCTATGTTGTGAAAAATATCATCCTTTGCATTTCCATTTGAAATGTATCCAAATCAATAAATAGATATAAATAAATGAGCAAAGACCTACAAGTTTGTAAAGGGATTGATGGAAAGGAGGAGGCGAGATCCAGCTTGACAATATAAATAATATTTTAATACAAAACTTAAACAAAAAGACAAACACACAAAGGTGTCGGACAGCTGTCCGTAAATATCTCTCTCTCACACACTGCAGTTTCCAGTCCGCCTTTATCCCTCTCTGAGGCATGTTTAGCCTGATTAGGGCCCTCTGCCCTGCCACAAAGTGTGTTATCTGTGCTCTCCCCCTTCACCACTTCATGACATTGGTGTAATAAAGCAATGTCACTTAAAAGATAAAATTATATTTAGGCTATTCTGGCAATTAAACAGCAGTATCACTTTATCAAGATCTATAAACAGAAACGGAAATTTCACAGACTTGTGTTGTATCCCACAGTGCAGCACAAATGTAATTTTGGTCACAAACATGGTGTCGCAGCCATATGTGACATCACATGAAACAGGTCAATTGTGACAACTTTTGTTTAGAATCTGTATAATCTAAATTTCATCAGCAGGCTCTTCTTTCCTGGAAGCTATGTTACACCCACAATTTGTCACCATATAAGACTCTTTTGTGGAATAACTCAGATATAACTATTAGGAATAAATCTTTTTTACAACATGGTTTAATAAGTACATAAATGGAATCTTTTCAGTTTTTGATACATTTTTTTTACAGGAAAACAATACAAAAATAGTCAAGAATAGGATTTTTTCCCTAATATCAAAAGGTCTTACTAGAAAAAAGAAATTATATTCCAACGTGAATTTTCTTGATAAAAAAAATAATCGTGTCTGGTAACATGTGCATGTAAATGGCTAGAAATAGTATTTTGGCTTAGTGTAAAGCTGACAGTTTACACAAGGTTTATTTCTATTTCTTCTGCTCCAAACTTACTTCAAACTTACTTCTCTGTCTGCTCATATGAATGTAACACATCATAAGAAAGTGTTTCAACGCTGTTCAAATACAGTTTGGATCACCCTTGCATCCATCTGAAAGGACTAAATAAAATGCAAAGTAATCTCTTCAGTAATCAAAAAACGTTTTGAATGTAACTGTATTCTAATGACCAATGATTTAAACTGTAGTGGAATAAAGTTACTTATATTTTGTATTTTAAATACATAATCCCGTTACATATATTCCATTACTCCCCAACCCTGGATGGAATAAGTATATTCATCAAGAAGTGTAATAATAAGCATATTCTCCAAATTTTCCAACAAAGAAAACATACTGTCCCTAAAGGTAAATTTAATTGGGCATCCTTTTTTGAGTGTATAAAGTGGAAAAAAAGCATGGATGCTACCTCATAAGTGCACCCCCAATAAGACCAAAGAAATTCATTTTAAGATTTTGCATGAAATATATCCTGTGAATCTCACCTTGTCCAAATATACAGATGTTGACAGCATTTGCTCATTTTGTGGATGTGAGGATGAAACATTAATCCATTTATTTTTATCAGTGTGAAATAAATCTTATAAATATGATTTGCTCTTATAGCAACTCTTCTAATGATTCAATGGAATATATTGTTAATTATTTTATTTTGTATGGAAAGTTTTTCATCCATGAGCAAAAATGTTCTAACTCGCAGCCTACTCTCTCACATTTTTTTAATAGAAATGTATGCATTTCTCAAATCTCTTCAAGAAAATAAACAAATTCATGAAACACTATGATTTTTTTTTTCTTAATACTTCTAATGATGTGTAATGATTTCCTCTGTATGTATAAGTATATTTTTATTTATTGTTGTTCAATAATAATAATAAAAAAATTATAATTAGGGTTAGGGTTAGGTTTATAAGTTTTAATAAAAAAAACTGTTGTTTAGAATCACTTCAGAATGCAAATTCAAATTCAAATATTTAAAACAAAGCCTTCTAGAACATATTTGAATATTAAAAACAGAATGACTGCCCAGCCCATTAAATAGTTTTACTGTCAATACATTAGTAAAACACTACTTTGCATTCTTAGAAGGCACATGGCACTTAACGGGTTAATGCTTGTAATCTATATATATATATATATATATATATATATACGGTTTATATGACGATGATGATGATGATGATGAAGATGAAATTGTGCAAATATGTGGCACGCCTGCTTTGAGATCTGCAGGATTCGGTTGAAAACTCTTGATTCAGTGCCCTTCGTGTAAAATACCAGGATTTAATTTAAACAACTAAGATATCCTACGTGAAATCCTTGATATGAATGAAGATATAATAAAGATAACACTTGATCACAATCATCGACAGATAACACACAGCATACAGCCTTCAAATAAAGAGCACGTCCCACTCGGCTCTCATTCCTCGACTGAAGTACACGCAAGAATTTATCAAAGTTATTGTCTGCGGCTGCAGGGTTTCACAGCCACCTATCACAAACAGACGGATTTGTAATACGCTTTATATATATAGTTAGTTTTGAATTATTTGCACAGTACATAAACAAAGAACAGAACACTGCATTCAATAAATACAGGAAAAGGAAGGGGGACAATTTGTAAAATAAAATTATTTACCAAAACAAAAAACAAAACAATTGCAAATAAATAACACAAATGCTTGATTCGAAAGAAAAAACGGCGTCATAATTCCTAATAAATTGGTTATTATTGCAATTATATATAAGTCTAAGAGATTGTTTAGTATGACATATTTTAACGCTCTTTTTAGAATAGCAATACTGCCGGTTGACGTAAGAGGAGGGTCTGGTCGTCTTGGCAACGAGTTGGCAGGGGAGTTTATAACCGCTTGAAAGCCCCGCCCCATGTACAAACACCCCCTAAGGCTCTGACGTCAATGCACGTCAGCCAGAGAACATGATGCCTCCTGCAAGTCAACTCGTGTACTCTCGCAAACATAGCTGAAATATTGGAGTTGTATTGTATTGGAGGAGGGTGGCGTGACACATCGCCGCACTCCTGAACGCTCTGTTTGTTCTGGTGGGACCGGAGTGGACCATCAGTGATCAAACTGGCCGGTAGACCGGGATTTCTACTCGGTCTATTTTTGATAGACACATTTTAGTCTCTGCCGACCTCGTTATCTTGAGGCTCACCGAACTCTAGTGTTTCACAAAAAGCATGGTCATGGCTGACTGTCAACAAAAGCCAGTGCTCCGGGGTCCGGTACGAGTGGGCTTCTACGATATCGAGCGGACTCTAGGAAAGGGCAATTTCGCGGTTGTAAAACTGGCAAGACATCGTATAACCAAGACTGAGGTAAGTTGGAAACGAACTGCACCGTCTAACCCAAATCCTTTTGCATACATGCGCTTGAAGAAAAAAAAGTTGTAGTCTTAGAAATAGTCAGTAGTAGTTACTAGTGTGATCATTTCATTTAATCGTTCGTTCATACTAGTGCTGATAATAGTTATGTTTGTAACTTGTTATAATTATTACTTTTAGTAACGCGTCCTCAATTGAAATAAGCCGAGTATTCAGGCATTGTCAACTTTACTTGTGTCAATAAAGTATTATAGGAATATATACTAACATACTATTCTGTAGTGTGTATATATACTGATTATAATATATTAAATAGCATGAAATTATGCTGATTTAAATGCCCTTTCAATGTGGGACATGCTGTTGATTTGTGGTTGCATAAGCAACAGGGGCAATTTTGTGAACATGCATATAGTCTCATCACAAAATCTTATGGCTGCCTGACATTTATTTCAAATAATCACTGCTAAGTATGAAATGCATGCCATTATGGCACTGTGCTAGTGCAGTAAAGTTTGTCTTCAAGATGTTTACAGTGCAGAAATGGGTGCAAGCTGCAGTTTACCTTAGGTCAATGGGCTCCTGTGGTTTTTTTCAGACAAGTCTGCAAGTGTGCAACTGCAGATGTAGAATTTTGCATTGGAGCAGTCAGTGTGTTTTGGGATTAAGTTATTAAATATGATAAGCCTCTATAGAGTTGGTGCATCTCTGCTACGGCTGTCTTGGGGCAGCTTCATTTCTGTGGGGACAACACTGCCTTTGCATTCAGATCTTCTTTAACAGTCTCTTGTGTTTTGAGGTTTCTCTGTACAACAGCCACTGAGTTTACAAAAATACACACAGAGATTATACTGTGTGTCTATTGCATTGTCTTCCTGGTCTAATGTCACCTGCATTAACCTACTGCCAGTGTGGATGACTAGCCATATTCACATATGAAAAGTGATTCAGTTTTGCTGATTCAGTGATTCAGAAATGTTATGGTGTAGTGTAGTGAATAATATATTTTTTCCGGTTGTGCTCTGCTATAAAATATTAAATTCTTCTGTATTGCATGAAAGTCATAGTTGTGTCTGATTTGTGGGTGAATTGTTATCTTGAGTCAGTTCTTTTCAAACATTTGGTCAAATTAGTTCACAAATCATCTGAAAGATTCATTAGTGAATCTGTCTGAATCGTATGATTTTTAAAAATCCTTATCCAGTAGGGCTGGGTATTGATAAAGAATTCCCAATTCGATTACGATTTACAAGCTCTCGATTTGATTCAGTTTTTTTATTTGAGGCTAATTTATGTGTGAAGCCTTTTTGTGTTGTCTTGAAAATGTATTTTTGGTTTTGTTACTGTACAGTATGTGGTTGAAAAACAGGAAGCATGCTAAAGTACTGCTGTGTTATACAACGTCAAAACATAATGTTTTATATCACTGTAATGATATAAAACAAAGGTCAAAGTCTTTAACTTGCAATCTGTTCTGTTTTCTCTGCTTCTGTATATTTACTTTTCCTGAACATTATCATTATACTGTGTACGTTTGTAAAGGTATGAGTGGTTATTTAATGGTAAATTACTTATTTTCATCTCCCATTTGTCTGGCAAATGATAAAAAGCCTGTGGAAAAATGATGAGATAATTTGTATCATTAGTCTACTTCAATAGTAAAGCCGCGAAACAAACATTCAGGTGTCTGTTAGCTTTACTCACATGAAATCCGCCTTTGATGTGCACCAGGGCTTGTGAGGACTGGATCGACTTGCACCGCAGACAGTTAAAAGACCAACTGAGTGTATGTTGAAGAGTAGCTTGAGGCATTAGGCTCAATGCCAACACAAGTCTCTATTCTCTTTATTCAACAGGTGGCTATAAAGATCATCGACAAGACGCAGCTGGATGCTGTCAACCTGGAGAAGATCTATCGTGAAGTACAAATCATGAAAATGCTGGACCATCCGCACATCATTAAACTCTACCAGGTAATGCCTTCCCAAAACATTTCCTTCAAAAATATCTAATTAGCTATACTTTTTCTAAATGAGTGTTATTAAAACCCTCACAAAAAAGTACTGTGTACAGTTATGGTATCAGATGGTAATATCATAGTACTTCGATAAATACCATGGTACTGAATGATTACCATGTTCATGTACTATGGTATTTATGTGGTACAAAAAGGTACTCAAAGAAAACCAACCTAACAAAGATCCACAGTGGTAGTACTGTGACACAGTGATGATAGCTGATGGTAATACCCTAGATCTTTGAATTATATCATGGTATTGAAAGTGTACCTTTGTCTTAACATGGTTCTTCAAGGTACTTCCAAGAATACCATAGTACTACCAAGGTACTGTACATGTCTAAAAACCATAGTAGTAACATCTCCTGTAAACTATTTTTGTAACACATTTTGGTACTAAGGAGCAAGCTACTAGCTTAGTACTGTTCAAAAAAAGCATAGTAGTTGTACCATGGTACATTTTGTTACTTTGTTGTCAGGCAAAGTTTTTAAGAGCTTACTGAATTTGTACAGCATTTAACCTGAGCAAATATCTCCAAATTGCCAGAGTTAATGGCTAACTACCCTTAAACGTTCACATGGCCACATTATAGATGTCATGCTGGATTCAGTCCTGTTTTTTTAGCAGGAGATTATTTGGAGTCACTCTGGAGTCACACAAATAAACTCGGATGATGAGATAGCTTCTCCCCTAGTGTGACTTCACTGCAGCATTATGTAAGACTTCAGGTCACTTTGGTTTTTGGGAATGTGAATAGTGCTTCATTATTATACAACGAAGTGGCACCGACCCAGGGCTTGCCGTGTAATCATAGTGTATCATTATTTCCAACAGTTACACCATTCAAACGGCATGGGACAATTAGTCATTTCCTTTTGGTGCTTATAAACAGAGGGCAGCTCTGCAGGCCCCTGCTGTCTCATCTCTAACCCCCTGTTTCCTTCTGCCCCATCTGCCACGGCTCAGGGTCCTAACACCAAGCAGCTGCTAAACACGTGAAGACAAATGGTCCATATTTACTGTGGCGCTCTGCCTCCATTCACACGTCACTTATTTGCTGCATTACAGTGCAAGTTTTCTTACTTTGAATTTCATTTGCGCTATTCCAAAACCTACAGTAGTGAGCTGCCTATGGAGGCTGCATTTTAAGGTAGTAGTTTACCTAAAAATCATAATTTTTTGCAGCCGTATGACTTTCTTGCTTATAAAGAACACAAAAGGAGATGTTTTATGAAGATCCCCTTGCATCTTTGCAATTCAGTGGCAGCGGATAATGCCTCATTTTAATGCTTAAAGGGATGGTCAAAAATATAAATTCTCTCAACATTTTCTCACTCTCATGCCATCCCAGATGTGTATGACTTTCTTCTACTGAACACAAACAAAGATTTTTAGAAGAAAATCTCAGCTCTGTAGGTCCGTACAATGCAAGTGAATGGTGGCCAGATCTTTGAATGTCCAAAAAGCATATAAAGGCAGCATAAAATAATCCATAAAACTCCAGTCTTTTGGGTGAATGGTAATCCAGTTGGTTTTGGGTGAGAACAGAGCAAATTGTAACTCTTTAACTCTGTAACTTTTTCACTGTACATCTTTTCATTGCAGTCTTTAGGCTACATCATGATTTCAATCTCGATTACACATCATAGTACTGAAAGACTTCCTTGAACTTTCAATACTGAAAAGTATTGGTAGAAAATAGTATAGTCTAATTAAATATAGACATTTTAACCCAATATTTGTGTGTGCTACGTATGTATTTTATACCTCTTAGAGTATTGTGCTGTTAGCTTAGCACCATGCTAATAACAAACTCACTTGAATTAAATTGTGTATTTAATGCGCTTCACACAAGGAGTGATATTTGTGTGTTGTGCAGAGTTGCTGCCAGTGATAAGTATTCCCAATCTGACACCTATGAGGTACCGTTTTACCTCATAGTTAGGATGCTGCCTTAGAAGGCAGCTGCCTATGTAGGCAGGGAGGCAGCTCACTTCGTTATATTTGTCATGTTTCTCATGCATCATTTATTTAGGTCTCTTGGCAGCATGTTTTGTTGGTTGACAATTTATTAACATTTAGCTTTGACAATAGCGTGACCCTTCCCTCAATATAATATGACACACAACCAGCGATTTGTCATATAAACAGACAACCAACTAGTGTATAATAAACAATTCACATGAGATCATTTGAGTTTTTTCCAGCTATTTGCATATTTGGCAGCTGATTGGGAGAAGAAGTGCTTTGTGGTCATTGAGATCTCACAGTTCTGAGATCACAGCTTCCATCAAAACAAGTTTCTGGAAATGAGAGAGAGCGTTTATGATTCATATTCTGGCCTAGTTGCTGATTATATTAGTCAATCTTGTAATGCCTTTAAATGGCAAGGACATTAAATCCTCTCCAAGAAGTTGAAGCCAGATAAGGCTGATTTACAAAACAGCCTCGCGGTACAAATGAGGTTGATGTATCAGTAAACCCCAATTTAATTGGCTGCATAAACGTGTGACAGAAGTGTTTATGTTTGACTTAGTGAATGTATCTGAATCCACTTCTCTTTACTACATTTAGGTCTATTTATCTTTGGCTAATTCTGAGTCCTCCCACACATTGCTGGCTCTGACACTGCATTGTGATTCGAGACTATGATTACACCAGCACCATCGCTCTGATTCATATGTGTTTCATTATAGTCCCAACTGAATGGGATACTTCATTTTTCAGCTGCTGAATGAAGAAGTGATTTTATCATTCAACCAACTTTTTGTAAAGCATTTTGAAAATGCTCAATTGTTTATCTGTACTTTGTCTCTAGTGTATGTTTGCCATCTAGCTCAGTTAAAGGTGCTCTATGTAATATTTTGACTGTACTACATCAAAAAATGAGAATTTGGAAACATGCTAAGTCGAAATACTTGCTTCTCCGATAACAATGCTACAGCCAGTATATTCGATTTTGAAGTTTTCATTCCAGGCTGGAATTTCTGTTTATGTTTTGGCCTGTGTGATCCTGCCCACTCACCAATAGTATTTCAACACTGCCGGGTTGCCAGATTTGAACAAGTTTCCAGGCAAACAACACTGCAAGGCTGCAGCCATGGAAGCCAGCAAACGAACTGGATCAGAGATAACAGATTCCACCTGACCTAAAAAAGCCTCGCCATCAATATAAAAAGCACCATAACCAGAGGTGTAATAAAACAAGGATAAATATCGGAGATGCCTTTGGAAGATGGAGACATCTTAAAACCCAGAAATTAATCATTAGCTCTTAACTGATTATTGTGCCCCAACTTAAAAGGTTGCTTACTAACAATAAAGAGGCCAAAATCATCTTTTAAAAATACCTCTAAATAAAATTCACTGAATTAAGGGGAAAAAATATTTTTTATTAAGTTTAATTCACAAAAGTTTAATTTCACACTGCAAAAAAACCAAAACAAAATCCTGTTGTTATCAAGTGTTTTTGTCTTGTTTTCCATTTTAAAATGGTCAAAAAATCCTTAAAACACGATACATTTACTTGAGAAGCAACATATAATATATTTAGACTTGCTTTAAGAGAATTTAAGTGTATTTTGTATATAAGTTTATTTTTTCACTTGGTTATATTTCTGCGAGTGCAGTAAAGACAAAATATACTTATATTCAAGATGTATTCTCTAAAATCAAGTTAGATATTTTTTTAATATTTGAATTTTTAATATTATATTCAACATTCTCAGATAACTGTTTTTTGCTTATGCAGTATAGTTGCTAAAATAGTTGTATATATTTATATTGACAAACAAGCCAAAACAAATCAAAAATGTATTTAGTGTATAATGGGACGAAGACTACCCACTGTCACCTTTCTGTTCACTTCAATCCATCTTTAACTCACAAAAGAACAAACTCTCATATATTAATAAAGCTCCGTATTGCCAATTATCTTAAAGAGAAGCTGCACAGTGAAATGTGTTAATCTTGCTGCATTAAGCGTGCCCGCTCGAGGAATGAGTGTCCCCGTGACAGAGTGTGCTACAGTTTCAATCTCTCCCCTTAGATCTGGAATTTTGTGCAACTCATATTGTATTTATTTACATGATCTGCTTCCATATTATTTGAACTTTAATAAAGCTATAACATATTAAAACTGCATAAAAGATGTAACGCCTGGGTGTTTCCATTAAAGAGCTCTGGGTCCGCTTATTCCACAACAAGAGTGTTTCTGTAGTTGCATTTTTGGTATTGTTGTATAATTCCCTCATACTTTGCAATCTACATCGCCTGAAGCTGTTTGGAAAGTTTAGAGTGTGTCTGGACTGTGAGTTGTCTAATTCTTCCTCTCCTCAATCAGGTGTGAACTGCAGTGCTGCTCTCATCATTAGTTTCATATCTGATCTCATAAAAACGTTTTAATGTCAATGTTGTCGATAACGTCGACTAATCGTTTCAGCCCTAATTCATTCATCAAGATTGATTAGTAAAAAGTTCAGCAGCGAGAACCTTTCACAGTGTGTTAAGAGTAAAAGTGTGGTTTGATTCATTCAGTGAAATGTGTGGCCAAAGAGTAGATCCCCGCAATCAATATATACCAATAAATATAAACAGAAATATTCCCATATTAATCAGAATAGAATTGAATCAAAATCTGAATCGAATCGATAACTTGTAAATCAGAATCTAATTGGGAAATCTGTGTCAACACCCAGCCCTACTAAATCAAACTGAATTCATTAAGTTAAACCAACAAACGTAATTTTTCTGGATTTAAGAAAGTAGAACAAACTCTTTTTAAGATAACAAATTGCACATATCTACATTTTACAATGATCGCAATATTCTTCATCCTTACACAGGTCATGGAGACCAAGAATATGCTGTACCTAGTGACAGAGTATGCCAAGAATGGGGAAATTTTTGGTAAGTGATTGTTTTTTTATTAATCATCAATGATATCTTGACCATCAATGAACAATGGATAATTTTGATCTGTTACTTTGTACAAATGATTTGTTTGTATTAAAGGAATAGTTCATCCAAAAATGATGATTCTTTAATCATTATCTCACCCTCATGCCATCGCAAACTCGTATGGGTTTCTTTCTCCGGTGGAACAGGAACAAATATATTTTGATGGAGATATGATGTCTGTTTGTCCATACAATGAAATTCAATGGGGACCAAACTTTGAAGCTCCAAAAAGGACATAAAGGTAATCCATAAGACTCTAGTGGTTTAATCCATGTCTTCTGAAGTGATCCATTTAGTTTTGGGTGAGAACAGTACAAAATGTAACTCCTTTTTCAATGTACATCTTATCATTGTAGTCTATAGGCTAGATCATGATTTCAAGTTCGATTACACTTCCTATTGCTTGACGCATGTGCAAAGCGCTAAGAAATGAAATCAAACTTGAAATCATGAATGCCAAAAAGACTGCAGATGTCAAGATTTATTGTTTGTTCTCACCCAAAATCAGATAACTTCAGAAGACATGGATTAAACCACTAGTCTTATAGATTACCTTTATGCTGCCTTAATGTCCTTTTTGGAGCTTGAAAGTTTGGTCCTCATTGACTTGCATTGTATATCTTCAATTGTGTTCTGCAAAAGAATAAAGTCATAAGAGTTTGAGACGGCATAAGAGTGAGTAAATGATGAGAGAATTTTCATTTGTGGATGAACTATCCCTTTAAGGTACAAGGCAAAAAGACAGGCCTCTTTGAGAATTTCAAAAAAGATCAGGGACACCATAACCCAAAATAAACTGAATATGGCAGTTTTGGCTGAATATTGAGTTGCCTTCATTATGGTTTGAAAAGAATTACCCCAAATTTGTGAAGACCATATTTATGTCTGAATGTTTCCTGTTAAAAGCTGACAAGTCATATTTGTTTGGGCAAACTGGGCATAATTTCTCAGCAGTTTGTTGTTCTTGTTGATTCATGATGATATGAGGTTCACTCATGTAAATGTCTGCCAGATCAGAACTATCTATCTCGTATCAATTTCACTGTATCTTGATTCCAAATATCATTGACATAGAGAAAGAATGTGTTCTGGCAAACAGCTTGGTTTTAGATGATAGTGACAAAGGTCAGGCTGAAATTAGCACAGGCGAGACAAACACAGTCTTTGTGAATAACCATCATAGTCACAAGCAACAAATGTGTCAGTGATGAGCATATTCCGACGGGTCAGCTGTCTGTCTCTCCATCGCTTTAGAGTTCTGTACTGTCTGACATACAGGCTGGAGCTTGAAACTAAGGAAATTCAGACCAAAACTAAAGGTCACAGGTAATTAAAAAATCACTTGTTGGGCTTGAAGTTGAAAGTGCTATAAATGTAGACTACAATAGTTCCACTGAGTGATCCTTTGACTTTGTAGCAGCAGCTGCTGTGCGCCACCTGTGAACTCGCATAATCATCAGACATTATTCTTACATAATAGTGTGTCTGTTTCACAGTACATTGCATTGTGTTATGCTAGCAAGAAATTGTTCCTACCCCTGAGGAATCAAGTTTTCTTGTGTGTGTTCTGATGAGCGTTTTCTATAGAAAGTAGCCCCGCCCATGAGTGAAATGTCATTGGTCCAAAATTCCACTTCACTTAACTGTATATTAAACATTGAATATGTTCCGTTTGGCTGTTTTAGCCACATTTCCGCTTTCAGTATGACACGTTTTTTAACAGTGGAAACGTATTGCATTGTGCCTGGTTAGGACATAATGTTTTAAAGCATCCTATGTTGTTCAACAATAGGATTCTGAGGGTTTCACTGTGAATGTTTTTTTTTTTAGGTGTGTGTGACTGCCTGAAATGTTTTTTCAATATTTTGTTTATTTAAACATGCGCTAGATGGACAACTTTGACTGCTGCAACACATTGAGCTGTTTTTTCAGCATCTCATGCATGTGCTCCATGTTTTTAGATGCCATGTCAAGTTAAAAAGCTCTACATTCTAAAAACACATCTCACGACCCATTTTTGAGAAATAGTTGTATTTGTTGCACTGCGTCTAGCTTGTTTAGCGCAAGTACAGATTCATGTGAATGACCAATAATGTTTTTTGTGTTTTTTGGACATATTCTTCATACGAATTCTGTAATTGGAATAGTTTTATTACCAAACAATAAATAAACATATGGCGTCACATAAAATGTTACCATCTTGCATTTGTGTTGTAATTTGTGTACTGAAGATGTCATGACCCTGATGTTTAATGTGTCAACAGCCTATTCGTTTTTTAAAGATCCAGATTTGAAAGATTTGCCCCAGCACGACCATGATGGTTGTGCTGGGGCAAACCAAATGACATGTCCCCGCCTACATGTGCTGAAGAATGAGGGAACAGCCAAATGTTCCATGGAGACTTGCTGAAATGAGATTGCTAGAGATCAAACCAATAAAATAAACAAATAATAGCACATATAAAAGGCCATGTTACTTTAAAAGCGTTTACCCAAAAATGAATACTCTGTCGTCATTTACTCATACTTATGTTGTTCCAAACCCATGTTACTTCTCTTTTTTTTCTGCTGAAGACACAGTGAGATGTCACCATTCACTTTCATTGTATAAAAAAAAAAGACACAATGAAAGTGAATGGTGACTGAGGCTGTCAATTCCTAACAATCTGCTGAATATCTCTCTTTGTGTTGCACGGGAGAAAGAAAGTCATGAAGGTTTGGAACAACATAAGAAGAGAGAAAATTAGTAGATTAAACCTTTTTCATTTGTGGGTGAACTATCCCTTTAAGACTGTCAACACTGCATGACAAATGCTTACATGACAGTCTTTATCTAGATTACCATATGATTATTGTCTGGATAGTACATACCGAGAAGCCACGTTGTCCAGTGATTGTGATTTGATTGCACAATATGGTTATGCAACCTATATAGCATGTCATTGCCATCAAGGTTAAAAGTCTCTAGTTAATCCCAAATTATGAAAGATACTTTATTAAATTTAACTGGGCCTTTTAGGGGCCATTAAGATCAAGTAATGTAGGCTTACATCACACTAACATAGCTATACTAACATAGACTCTCACTTTAATCAGATAATCTTCACAGGGGAAAAAAGGGGAAAGGAGAGAAAGAGAGCAGCATTTGGTATTGGGAAGTGAGTTGGGTTCAGTCCCGTGTGGAGGAGTTTAACTGTACAGAAGCCCACCACAAGAGCCTGTCTGCTCCACCAGCAACACAGAGCCAAGCTGCAGCTTTAAAGGGACCTGGAAACTGGGTCAACCTCGGCTGCTTGAATGAACAGGCAATGCAGAAGAGAGAGGGAAAGCTAAGAGACATTGATTTGAATTTTGGAAAGGGGCGGGGGGGATGTAGGCCATGCATATTTTAGGAAAAACCAAAGCTGGATTGAAGGTTCTATTTGAAGGAGGACATGTCAAATGAGTCAGATCAGTCTTGACACCCATGTCTGCCCTCACCCTCTCGATCCCTGCCTTATACAACACCCCTCGACACTTTTTCTAGACTGTCAATTTTGGGATTTCTTATTCGTGTTGGTGCTATATGAAAATTCAGAATTCCTATCTAGACAATAATTAATTTTCGTTTGAAAACATGTAAATTTTATGCTGACAGGAGGTTGTCCACCTCCATTAACCTTCTCCGGTTCAGTTGAGCACATCACTAGCATTATTGGAGAAACTTCTTGAGTAAATCTAGACTGTAACAGTGATGTACTTCCCCAGCAACTGGAAGAATCTTCAAACAAATTGATAGAATGTCAAAAGACGGCCTTTAACCGAAATGCTGTTAGTTATGCCAGTTTGTGGATTTTTCTACCCATGACTTTGACTGCATTAACATTAACCACACACTATCAACTGAACCTGATATTTCGATGTCTGTACAAAATTAGTGAAACTTAAATTAAGAGTTCATATCAAATGACAAATCTCTCCAACCAGTTATTTTAGAGGGTATTTATTTTTTCTAGAATATCGAACATAAAATTAATTAACATTTCCCCATGCCAAGTATTTCTGGAAAAACATAACATTTATCAAGAAGAGTTGGGAATAAACTATACTTTGAAGAAAAAAAACTTTCATGAATTCGAGAATTTACTTAAGAACGGCTTTACAATTTACACACAATTTGATTTACTCGTCTTTCATGAATGAGGCCCAATGCGTTTTCATACGAAAATGTAATGGTGTGTATGTGGCCTCAGTACTCTCTTATGGTTTGGGTTATTTGTGCATGTGTGCAAGAAACCACTTTGGTCACAAAAATGACCAAAGTTTACCTTGGTATAACTATAATTTTGTTTTGTTTATTTGCACGTTACCATGGTAGTACTATGGGTTTTTGGACATGCACCACAGTAGTGTCCTAGATTTTTTGACATGCACCATGGTAATACCATGGTGTTCTTTTCTTTAAAGTACCATGAAAATACAATTGCAAGCATTTCAAGTGTTGTTCACATTGTTGTATAACATTATTATACATTTAGTTTTATGAGCTCATTATTTGAAATATGCTTTATTTTAAATATATGTACTTCTAAAAGTCTATTTGTCACAGTGCTATTTAATTGAACTGCAAAAAGATAAAAGGGTGAACAACTTAGATGTTGATAAGATGTTGACCCTGTTACAGGACCTAAACATAGGCAATACACTCCTCCTTATAACCTAAAATGTTAGGTGGGAAAAAAATGCAACTTCATTATGTGTCAACATATAGAATTAGGGAATCATTCAGTACCCTGGTATATATTAAATTATGATTGTATTCTCATCTAATACCATAAATGTTCCATGGTACAGTCATTTTTTATAAGATACAATGCTGCCAGGAGTCAGGTTCAACCGGTGCATGCTTTTATATCCGCAATACATAAAGCCTACAGAAATTGCACTTTGCTGGGAAGAGGAAATGCACTTTATCTCTCCCCTTCTCTCTTTCCTTGTATCTTTCACTTCATTTGCTCCTTTATCATACCACTCATGCACCTCTTTGAGGTAGTTAGTCATTGTTCATGCAGCTGACGAAACAATGAAGAAACAACTTTTATAAAGTCAGCTGGCCGGTCCAGACATTGTGGACCAACATAACACCCCAAAAAGTACTTGGATACTTAAGCCAGGTTTACAAACTCTGGAACAATAGACATATTGTCCAAAATGAAGACAAAGGGTATTTAAAATATTTTTGGTTGTCAGTTGATGGTGAAACTTGATAATAGTTCAGTTGATGAACTATACCTGTGGTCATCCTGTTAGGACACCTGTGTGATCTTGACTTTATACATCCACTAAAAATCATCTTCACCATATGGCCTAAATTTATTGCAAAAATGGTTCTGAAAAGTGAAAGAAGATAGAAAATGATCTTTTGTTTGTAGATGTCACTTGGTTTTATATGTTGTTATCTAAATTGAATGCAATGAAATTCAACATACGGTGGTTTTTAGGGTCATTGTATTTTTATCCTGTTCACTCTCACTGAGGTCATATTTTACACAGGGCTAAGGTGCCTGCCTGGTAGGCTGGTACCAAACTGATAGTTTGTTCTGTTGGCCAAAGTCTGCATTGATTGCTAAAGCAGGGGTGATTACAGCCGTAAAGTAGAGTGTATGTGCATCTTATCCTAGACCTAATTTCTGCTGGCCAATTGAGATAAGTATGAGACATTCCTATGTCAGGTGTGTTTTTTGATTAGCAACATCACGCTAAAAACGTTTGGTCAAAACGGAGCACAATTTCAGAATGTTGCACTCGTTGTCTAATCAAATCCATGTTGGTTTGCCTATAGTATTTAACATTTTCCTAGCTGTTAATTGTGTTTACATTACTTAAATATACATTTGTATTTTGATTTTGAAAGGAGTACTGCAAAGATAAACAATCGAATGCTGTGGCTCAATGTTAGAATAGGAATTGTTTCATCTGTCATAATTGATTCCTGGGCTCAACCGTAAGACTTTGTTTTTGCTGCTCTGGTCTGGACCACACAAAATTATAAATGATATTTTCAGCAATGTATTTTTATACATGTCATAAAAAAATGATCTGTGACAGCTGTTCATTTATTAAAGCGCTTTTGCTTGAAAACAATGACATACGGGGCAAATACTACTGATTTGTTTATCATTTTAAAAAATGCTTTCAAGACCATCACAAGTCATCAGCTGTGTTTGAATTGTGTTTGAACTAGCGACAACATATTGTGTTGGAGTTTCGCTGACTGCTCGCTCCTGAAATAATACTCTTGAATTAATATTTTTTATGCATTATTTTTTATATAATTAATCACACTGAAGTAATGTAAAGCTGAAGTGTTTCATTTTGCACCACTAGTCTCATTCTTTTTCAAAGTAAACTGTTTTTAAATTCCCGAAAACTCCCCTGGTTTTCCATTTGGTTGTACAAACAGGTACTCCCGCCCCAAACTCATGCCATTGGTCGAGCCAATGTTGCAGTGTCGGACTGGATGGGCCAAACATATTGTTCGAGTGTTTTAATAGTGCCACAGTGTTGCACATAATGGCTTATTTATAGTATGTTCTGCATATTAAGCTAGGATTCAAAAAGGACATTTAAACATTTAAATGTTTTTATTAGCATCATTACAGTAAAGTATAAAGACCAAATAGACTTGTCCTACTTTTTATAATATGGACGTGGACACAATGAAGCTTTTCTATAGTAACCCTTAATTTTTCTTCTCCACTCCTCACACAAACACACTTTTCACATCAACAGTTCATTCAGGTATAATTTGCGATATAAAGCTAGGTTACGCAAGAAAATCCTGTGAACACAAAATGTGGTCTGTTTGAAAACTAATTTGTTTTTGTGTTTCTGAGTGTTTCTGCTGTTTGAAAATCAACTAGTGTTAAACACATTGGCATGTACCAAAACACGCTTGCTTTTGCCAGCACACCTCAGTGAAGTATGGAATGGAATGTGTGAGGACTGTGGGTTTGGCCACGGGCCGAGGGCCAGGGGCTGACCTAGCACTCTAGGGTGTGGTGACCGCATGATTATACCATCCGGGGGGATGTTTACCCTACTCACACACCACAGAGCCTCCTTATTGTGGCTCATCAATCTCTGCCAGTGGCCACAGTACACCGCCGGAGCCTTTCCTGGTACAACGCATGGTCATGGTTTTCAAAATCTTTTTTTTTTTTTTTTTTTTTTTTTGTCCAGTCACGTTTTATTCTCACCCATTCATGGAACCTAAATTAGACTACTGTACCTGTGCATATTGGGCATGTATATAGACCCTAAGAGTTTTGTGGCTTTTAGTCCGAGTCTGTAAGCTTGAAGCCATCTTTAAGCTAGTGTAATCCTTAAAGTTGACCAAATTAACCTTTAGTAGATATACATATTCATCCTCCTGAGACCCAAGCATGACTGCTGTGTGCATTTTCCATTTCCCTTTTTGATTTGCAACTAGTAGCACCTAATAAACATGAATAATGTTCCAGGAGTGTTGGTTATTAATTTTTTTGAGACGGTACAGACATTACATTGAATCAGAATTAATTATGCTAATTTATCATGTAATGTCCAGCATCATCCAATCACTGCCAACCATATTTAACCCTTGTGCATCCTTGTGGACATTTTTGGCTTTTTCAGTTTTGTTTTTTTGATAACTTTGTCTGTGTTAATGCTAACTGCATAACATTTTCCACAGGTGTGAATTTTTATTGGAATTTTAATATTTCACCCTATTTTCTTTAAAAAAATATTTTTTTGCACTAGTTACATAAAATACTCCCTCTTAGCGTCGTTTTGGACAAAAATGGCACATTGAAACCCATTAAAACTGCGATTTTTAATCCCAGTGCCATTTAACTATAAAATTATGCAATCTTGTTTAACATGCTTTCATTATGTTGGCAAGGCTTCAAAATTTACATTTTAAATATTTTTTACCAGATCGTGCCATTTTTTCAGGTTTGGCATATCATCGCTTTTGTTGTTGTTTTCTGCTGTTTTTGGCTTATGCATATTATAGAGCCAATTAGATACATTATGAATATATAATTGTGTGAGTGTGTTGGTATGGATTTCAGAGTGTGGTTTGTATGTGTCTGAGGCTCTAATAATAAAAATAAAAAAAATTCTGTTTAGCATTTATTAAATTGAAAATAATTATAATTATTATATTTTTTATAAAAAACAACAGTGGCATTATGTAAACAAACCGGCGTTTAAAGTGTTAAAATTCTGAAAATAAATGAATGTTTGGTAATTATGATTAGAACTGATGCTGGTTAAAATATAAGTCAGTGAATGTAGAAAAAATATTATTCTATAATATTTTTATGACACTTTTTGACATGGCCATTTTTGTCCATTATGGACCTAAGTGGTAGCTTTTTATAAAATCTGATACTGCATAAGCATCAAAATGAATGTTGTTGTTAAAGTGTTAAAATTCTGAAAATAAATGAATGTTTGGTAACTATGATTAGAACTGATTCTGGTTAAAATATAAGTCAGTGAAAGTAGAAAAAATATTATTCTATAATATTTTTATGACACTTTTTGACATGGCCATTTTTGTCCATTATGGACCTAAGTGGTAGCTTTTTTTAAAATCTGATACTGCATAAAAAATATGAAAGCATCAAAATGAATGATGTTGTTAATCATTGACATATCCGAGGCTCTAATAATCAAAGAAAAAAAATTCTGCTTAGCATCTATTAAATTGAAAAGAATTACTATTTTTCATTTTTTCCTAAAAAAACAACAGTGGCATTATGTAAACAAACCAGCGTTTAAAGGGTTAAAATTCTACAAATGAATGAATGTTTGGTCATTATGATTAGAGCTGATGCTGGTTAAAAAAATTATGTCAGTGAAAGTGGAAAAAAATATAAATCTATAATATTTTTATGACAGTTTTTGGACATGGCCATTTTTGTCCATAATGAACCTATGTGTAACTTTTTTTAATTGATGCACAAGGGTTAAATTAAATTATACATTACAAATTCTGAATCTATGTACTGATTACCATTGTCCAATGTCTGCCAAACATGTTGAGTGTTCCCAACATCATCTGCTGCCTGAAACTGAATTTTTTATTGAAATTTGAAAGTTTGAATTGAATGCACTTAGCTTTGTATAGAGCAATAGGATGCTCCCTTGCTCCCTATTTAGTGAATGATGTAACCTCTAGTGTCTGTCTGCACTTGTCTCAAAACAGTTCGAAATGCAACTTATTTAAAAAAAAAAAAAAAAACTCCATATAAAGCCTCTGAAAGCAAACTTTTTTCAGCTTTTGGATGAACCCATTGATTCTCAGTGTGATAATGCACAGTAAAATATAGGATTTCTATGGGGAAATGTGCTTAAGTACACATTAGTGTCCATTGTGTTTAGCAGCATGGCGTTTTGTGATAAATTGCTAAAATTAAGAAAAAGGCATATCGGATGAAACCAGAGACTAATCTTTTGACTCAAAGAGGTTTCAATGTACAAATGGAATTATGTTTCTTACCAGATGTAGTTTTGTTGTTGTTTCTTACAAACATCGATTCTCCCAAAGACAAACGGCAGGTCGGCACAAAGTTGTTCCCTTATCGAGAGGTCTCTCCTATTGCGTTAAGTAGCTTACGCTATGGGAAAACTCCGTTTCTCGAGAAATATTGAAGTCTTTATGTAAAACGCATTGCAGCTGCACAGCAGACAGTGATGAGCGAAGCAGCTCGGTCATTGGCTGTGCTGCGGCAACTGCTCGAACCAATGACGGGGCGATTTAGAACGCGCCACCAATGGGGGCGCCCGCTTCAGCGCTCATAGCCTGCTGAAATTAGCATATGAGGGCTATATAATGAGCATCCCGTCATTCCGGTTCTTTAGATTTAATCTCCTTCAGCGAAGACCTTCTCTTCGCTGAAGGAGATTTTCACCGCAAGCGAGCCAGCTGCCCCCGTGCTGCCACCTCTGTTCGAGCCGCGCAAGAAAAAGCGCCGCTCACAGAGGCTGCCAGAGCACCCCGACTTCGGTGATGTCACGCCGGCTCAGTCCCCGCGTGCATCGCCGCTACTAGATGTCTCCCCGCAGCCGGTCCATTTCACGAGAGCGGGCCTGCACCCCTCCAACGAAGCGGTGGGTCTCGTCTCGTTCGGCGCATCGGGGGACGACAATCGAAAGGATGGCAGCCTCTCTCTTGACGCTGCATCTGACGACTGGCCGGGCTCGTTCGACCCCGCGCCATCTACAACAGCGGACATGAGCGCGGGCACCGGTATGGACTCGGAGATCGTCCGTATCCTGTCCAAGGCCGTGGAAGACCTCGGGCTCGACTGGTCTTCTCCGAAGAACCCACCACGCAGCCGGCTGGACGAGTGGTTCCTGCAGGGCGCCGGCAGGCCCCCGACAGAGACCCTCTCCTTTCTTCCCTGAGGTGCACGACGAGCTCACAAAGTCGTGGAAAGCCCCGCGACTCGGCTCGCCTAAAGCCTTCTTTCTCTTCCTCGCTCTCCTCAGTGGACGGCGCGAGAGAAAGAGGCTACGAGGCAACTCCGCCCCTAGAGGAGACTGTGGCCAACCATCTATGCCCACCCTCCACCGCTGGATGGAAGACCAGAGCTTCTCACCCATCGAAGCCGTGCAGAACCACATCAGCTCTCACCGGTCGGCAAGCATACGCCGCCGGCCAGGTCAAGGCTGCAGTCCAGCGCTTGCATTCGATGGCGGTTCTACAAGTGTTTCAAACCAAACTTCTCCGTTCTATGGACGAGTCTGGACCTGAACCTGATGCTTTTAAGGACCTGCGCACTGCTACGGACGTAGCTTTGCGAGCCACAAAGGCCACCGCCCAATCCATTGGCCGGGCCATGGCTAAATTGGTCGTCCTTGAGATGAAGGACGCGGATAAATCACCCTTCCTTGACGCGCCTGTCACTCCGAGCGGCCTGTTCGGATCTACGGTGAGAGATTTCACGGAGCGCTTCACTGCGGCACGAAAACATTCGCAAGCTATGCATCACTTCCTGCCTAAGCGCTCCAGCTCATCTCAAAAACCGCCCCAGCAGCAGCAGCGAGCCAGGGCAGAGCCACCCGTCTCCCAGCCTAAGAGCAGACCGGAGAAGGACGCTCGACGCCGCTCGCGTTCCGCTGGCCGAAGAAAGCCGCAGGAGCAACGAGGCCCTCGACCCAGAATCACCCTGAATTCGGAGCCTCGTAAGTCTTCCTAGCAGCAGGAAGGAAAAGAGGAAGTACGTGTCTCGCAGATGCCGGACTGCTTCCTCTCAAACATTCAAAACATTACCCAGTCCCCTTACAGGCGGCTGGAAATGTCTATACAGCAGTCAATGGGCCAGTCATAAAACTCGCTCACCTGCAATCAAACGCCGTTTTTATGGCGACACACAGAAATCACCAAAAGAGTCATTTTCTGCCTGTGTCACTAGGGGTTCACATGTCCACACTAAAGTGCGCATTCCCACATATCAATACTGTCCAAACAGTGCCAAACACCTCCCCAGCTCAGGCTGGATGTCCCAAACATGTAGATCGTGTGCCTATTGTCATGTATGCACCGCTACACACAAGCACTGTTCCCACAGTTATAAACACTTCCCCAGTAAAAACGGGAAGTGCTATAAGTGTAGCTGCGGTGCCTGCTGCATTGCACGCACCCCTACACACAGCTACTCACACAGTTTCAAACAGCTATGCCGCAAACATCACAGATGTAATGCGCGAGCTAAGAAACTCCCCGCTAATCGCGAAAGCTTTATGAACGTGGCGCGCGTGCCCATAATGATGAATGCACCCCCACTTCAAAACACTGTTCATGCAGTTTCAAGCACTCATGCTGTCGGCATTTCGGAAATAGCGCATGTGCCTGTACTCTCACACGCACCTCTGCACTCGGCACTCAATACAGCTGCTCAGCGCGCACCTGCGCCTCTGAGAGCTGTAGATTCTGTGTTAGCACAAAGCGATTTGCCGGTGGGGCCCATACGTCACTACGACACACCCCCAGCCGGCATTTAGCCCATATCTGTGCGAGCAGAAGCCTGGGAAAAAAAATCCCCGACATGCCGAAATGGGTTTTGAACATAATAAAACACGGATACTCACTTCAATTCGCTCGCAGACCACCCCGCTTTTCAGCGGTGGTCGAGACGAAAGTGAGGAAAGATGTGTCACATGTTCTACGCACCGAGGTGCTCAAACTGATAGAGAAGGGCGCTATAGAAACTGTTCCTCCCTCTTTGAGCGAGGCGGGTTTCTACAGCCGCTATTTTCTCGTCCCGAAAAAGGACAGTGGCCTTCGCCCCATCCTGGATCTCAGACAAAGCGTTAATGATTCGCTCGTTCAGAATGTTAACAACCAAAAATATCCTCGCGCAAGTTCGCCCCGGGGATTGGTTTCAGATCAGTGGATCTGAAAGATGCTTACTTTCACATCCCGATAGCGCCTCATCACAGGCCTTTTCTGAGATTCGCTTTCGAGGGACAGTCATACCAGTACACAGTACTACCATTCGGCCTATCATTGGCCCCCCGTACATTCACGAAATGTATGGACGCAGCACTTTCCCCCCTGAGACAGCGGGGAGTGCGGATACTGAATTACCTCGACGATTGGCTAATCATAGCACAATCAGAGGTTCAGTTAATGACACACAGATCTTGGACTATCAGCCATTTACAATGCCTGGGTCTGAGAATAAATTTTGCAAAGAGCGTGCTATCCCCCAGCCAGAATATTTCTTTTCTGGGAATAGTGCTAGACTCAGTGCAGATGACAGCGCGCCTCTCATCAGAGCTGCGCTCTCTATTCGACGCCTTGCAACGTCGTTCAAAACGGGCGCGCACGCCCCGTCAAACGATTTCAAAGAATGCTCGGCCTCATGGCCTCGGCATCAGCTGTACTCCAGCTAGGATTGTTGCACATGCGTCCTCTCCTGCGCTGGCTCAAGAGCCGCATCCCCACTCACGCGTGGCGCTCAGGCCACTTTTTGATCAGAGCGAATCACGGCTGTATAAAAGCCCTGATGCCCTGGAAAGCCATAAAATGGTATCAAACCGGCGTGAGTCTGGGCGTGAATACACGGAGAAAAATGATCACAACAGATGCCTCCAAAATAGGATGGAGGGCCCTTTACGAGGGCAGGCCTGTTTCCGGTTTTTGGTCAAACCCGGAAAAGCGCCTACATATAAACTGTCTGGAAATGAAAGCGGTCGCCTTGGCTCTCAGAGCCCTGCTTCCGTACCTGCAAAACGAACACGTCCTGGTCCGAACGGACAACATGACTGTAGTTTCAGTATATAAATCGCCAAGGTGGACTTCAGGTCGAGCTCCCTGCACTCTATGGCCAGGAGCTCATCCTATGGTCACAACACCACCTGCGCTCGCTAAGAGCAGCGCACGTGCCAGGCGTCCTGAACCAAGGAGCGGACATGCTATCCAGAGACAAAGTTCTCCCAGGAGATTGGTCTCTCCACCCTCGGACGGTTCAGTGGTTATGGCGAACCTTTGGCGAGGCAGAGGTCGACCTCTTCGCCTCCAAGGAAAACGCAGCACTGCCCTCTCTTCTTCTCAAAAGCACGGACGCGCTCGCCCAAATCTGGCCGAGCCGCCCCTTGTATGCTTTTCCCCCGATCACGATGCTGCCTCAGGTCATCAGTCGGATCAAGGAGGTGAAATGTGCAGTGCTCCTGGTAGCCCCACTCTGGAAAAACCAGACGTGGTTTCCAGAGCTGGTACAGATGATGCAATCTGCCCCATGGCCGATTCCGCTGAGGCAAGACCTCCTCGGACAGGCCAGCGGGATGATTCTTCATCCCCGCCCCGATCTGTGGGCCCTCCATGCATGGCCCCTCAACGGGTTCCCGAGAACCTCCCCAGTGGAGTTCTGAAAACCATTGCTGAGGCACGAGCCCCCTCTACGAGGCGCTTGTATGCCCAAAAGTGGAAAGTGTTCAGTGACTGGTGTGATACCAAGAGCTTGAACCCCAAAACGTGCAAGATACCGAGTGTACTTGCCTTTTTGCAGGAGCTGCTGGAGGCGGGCCGCACACCCTCCACGCACAAAGTCTATGTGGCTGCCATAGCAGCGTCACACAATCCTGATAAAGGACATTCATTGGGAAAGAACGATCTGATTGTTCGTTTCCTAAGAGGCGCTAGGAGGATGAACCCTCCTCGCCCACCTTCGGTGCCGATCTGGGACCTGGCCACGGTCCTGGACGCACTCAAAGGTGCCCCGTTCGAACCTCTCCTAGCCGTGCACCTCAAGCAGCTCTCGCTCAAAACCACGCTCTTGCTGGCACTCGCTTCAGTTAAAAGAGTAGGCGACCTGCACGCGCTGTCATCAAGCGCTGCTTGCCTGAAATTTGGACCTAACGACTGCAGAGTTGTCCTTAGGCCAAAGCACGGGTACATTCCTAAGGTGCTCTCTACACCCTTCAGAGCACAGGTGATATCTCTGGCAGCGCTATCGTCTTCAGCAGACGAGGACGACGCAAACTTACTCTGCCCGGTCAGGGCGCTCAGAGTATATTTGGAACGTTCTGCCCTGTTCAGACAGACGGAACAATTATTCGTATGCTTTGGCGGCCGAACTAAGGGTCTCGCTGTCTCAAAGCAACGAATATCGCACTGGATAGTGGATGCTATAGCGCTAGCTTATGAGGCCAAGGGCCTTCAAAGCCCCTTAGGCGTCAGAGCTCACTCTGCGAGGAGCATGGCCTCCTCGTGGGCATGGTCGAGTGGGATACCCATTCAAGATATTTGTGCGGCGGCAGGCTGGGCCTCGCCTTCGACATTTATCAGGTTTTATAACCTACAGGTCCCCTCACTACATTCCAACATTCTATCAGTCTGACTGTGGAATGAACTGGAGTATGTACATGCTGGGCATTATCTCCTCCCTTATAAGGTCCGTCTCTGACCGGCTTAGAGGGTTTATTATGCGTACCAGTACATAAAAACTCAGTACATAAGATATGTGTTTGTGTTTGTACAAGGAGCACCCCACCTTGTAGGTAAGGGCGCCCTGTCATACCCCACTAAATAGCTCGCCTCTGGCCGGCTCGGGGAACATCACTTTGCTTTAAGGCTCAGGCACCCGCCTCTGGCTTTATACAGCGAAGTCAGCACGCACGGCATTTTACATGGGGTTCCATAGGAGAGACCTCTCGATAAGGGAACGACTCGGTTACTAACGTAACCTCGGTTCCCTGAGAGAGGGAACGACTATTGCGTAAGCTGCCGTGCCTGTGCTTGGTCAGTCGCTTCAGTCGATTGAACCTAAAGAACTGGAATGACGGGATGCTCATTATATAGCCCTCATATGCTGATTTCAGCAGGCTATGAGCGCGCGAAAGCGGGGCGCGCCCCCATTGGTGGCGCGTTCTAAATCGCCCCGTCATTGGTTCGAGCAGTTGCCGCAGCAAAGCCAATGACCGAGCTGCTTCGCTCATCACTGTCTGCTGTGCAGCTGCAATGCGTTTTACATAAAGACTTCAATATTTCTCGAGAAACGGAGTTTTCCCATAGCGTAAGCTACTTACGCAATAGTCGTTCCCTCTCTCAGGGAACCGAGGTTACGTTAGTAACCGAGTCGTTTTGTCAAAAGTTTAACCCTGTACTGACAGCCCATAATATTCTGAAGATTAATCAGTTTAAATTCATTTAAATTATGTGTTGTGTGTAGAGAAGACCGAATGCAATGTCCATGCATGTGTACGTTGGGGGTCTCACAAGTTTAAAATGTATTTTTTGTCTGATAAAATGGATAAAAAATATTGATGACTCATCTTGCACTACACATATTTCTGTCCAATCCAGTGCTCTCTAGGATGAGAATGTCCATCTCCCTAATACCACCTGCAACTGAATAGCAAGTAGCAAATCATTGTTCATAGCTGTGACGTAAATCATGCCTCTTGGCTAATTAAAAAATATGGACAATAACTTTTAATGTCCAAACGTCCTGTTTTAATAGGAAATATGTCAACAAAGGAAAGAAAACTGCACTCATCATGGGTATTAATTGATTCAGGGTGAAGTTTAGGAAAGTGATTGTCTTTGTTTTCTTAATGTTTGGTTAACCCCATCTTCTTTTTTGTTCAGATTATCTAGCCAAGCATGGACGGCTGAGTGAACCAGAGGCACGGCGTAAGTTCTGGCAAATTCTATCTGCTGTCGAGTACTGTCACAATCGTAACATTGTTCACCGGGACTTGAAGGCGGAGAACCTGCTTCTAGATGGACACATGAACATCAAGATTGCTGGTAAAGGCCATCACAATTACTGTCCTTCTCGATAATTTGCATAACATAACTTATTATTTTGTATATTATGTATAATTTTGTGTATTATGTTAGGCCTATGCAGTTGTCCTTGTCAAATATGCATCCTAAATTCGTTAAGAATCACTACACTTAATTAACATGTAAAACATTACAGGTTGTAGCACCTATATAAACAAAAAAGTATCTGTCCCAAAAGTGTTAGTCAAATGGTTCTGGTACTTTTGGTTTCCCAAACAGTTCCCTACATTTTTGTAATCTTGGCATAGTACATTATAGGGTAAATGTCATGGACAATTGATTAATTCAAAGCTGCACTGCTAAGGGACTATGACGAGGGACTGCTTCGTTGTTTGAGCCATGAAAAACAGAGGCCACAGGTCTATTCTGCTGTATTCTGTACCATAGATGAAGGTCAAGGTTCACTCTTATTTGCAATTTGAGCAATCAAGAGACTAGCTCACTGATTCCAAAGTGAGCCACACTTTGAGTGTTGCAGCCATGCAAGGCTCACTGAAGAAAGTGCTTCCCAATCCCGTATGTACACACAGACAAAACACTGTCAGTTTCCCTGACACATCTACCTACTCTGTGCCCAAACTCCACTGTCACAATGTTGGTTTTTGATTTTTGGCACAGCAAATATGCACTGGCCAGTCACAGAAGGGGAGGTCCCACTAGGTCTTTTTCTTTTATACCTCACACCAATGCACTGCAGTCACTCAAAGAAAGGTCATGAGCTTTTTTATGTTACACTTCAAACATTTCTGTGCCTGTGTCATTTTGATCTAGTAGATGAACTCTAATCTTTTATACAAATATTCTGGGATCAATAAAAGTTAAGCTTAATCGACAGCATCTGTACAATGGAAGGGAATGGGGGCCCAATCAGTAAATGTTAAAATACTCACTGTATCAAAAGTATATCCACAAGAAGTGAACTATATGCATGTTAACATGATTTTAGTGAGAAAAAAATCACTTACTAACCTTTCTATGTAATGTTATAGCCAATTTTACAACTTTGTTGCCATGACAAACTAACGCTATAACCCTAAAACAACAGAAAAAAATGACAATTTAAACAACGTAACAGCTTAAATGATACACTAGTTTTAGCAGAAGAATTAATGTAAGTGCTTTTATAAAATTATAAAATTGGCATTTAAACCTTCCCAAATTTGGCCCCATTCACCTCCATTGTAAGTGTCTCACTGTAACCTTGAGTTTTGCTTTTAATCGAAATAATTTTGTTGTGGTTATAAACATTATGCTACTGATGCTGTCAACTGAGTTTCATTTATATTGAACCCGGAACGTTTTTTAAAAGTCCAAATTCACTGCAGTTCAGGAATTGTGAAAAGTGGGCGTTACCAGACTAAATGTGAGTTTGCTAAAACTAGGCTATGCCTAAATAACAATGTTGCTAGTGATTAATATTATCCTGTGGTCTGCACAACATAAGTCATGTCAGCAGAAAAGGAAAGTCTTTTCAGAGGAAGAGCAAGTTATTACAAATTGATTAAAGATTACAAAGACTAAAGAGCTAAATGTTTCTTTAGAATCATGCGCACCAATGAATCATTCACAATAAGACCAGGAACGTGCCTGGTCTTATTGTGACATTTTGGTTAAAACTTCTGAACATTATATTGTCAACTTTTGTTATTTTATTATCGTTAAGTTTCAAACACATACTAAGCACTACACTATGCTTCATTTACAGTGAATCAGTGCATCATGATTTTATGATGGAAAAAAATCAAAGTATGATGCCAGAGTGTCCAGTGATATTTGCTTCATCTGTTTTCCCATAATCCATGTTGGATTGTGCACTCTAATGGGCAAACCTGTAGGAGTGGGAGAGCTCCCAGAGGTGGATAATAATTAGATATTTTTGTACAGCCGACCTCAAACATAAATCCACAGCAATGCACAGTACTGTACATTATGCATGTCCACCAGTAGTCCATAAAAAAAAATAAAAATTTGTAATCTAGTCACTATCATGTATTTCCAAACCTGTATGACTTCTATGAAAAAGGAGATTTTCGTGATCACTTTCATTGTATGGAAGATGGGTGATTCTCGCGAAATTAGACATATGAGGTGTCATGAAACATTTCGATGATAAAAGTAAATGCTATCAAAATAAGAAGGATACAGTTATAAACATTTCTTCATGTACTATTTTGCACATGATTTTAAATGACATCATAAATACCAATTTTGTTGTTTTTTCCACATTTAAGGGGAAATTTTTCATTACCGCAACGTGTCCATGACTGGATTTGTGTTCTTTGAGATGGAAATATTTATAATTAAAAAATATAAAAAATAAAAAGCTTCAGTGCATGTTATACTGTAAACATTTACAGTAAAGAAACATGTGGTATTTGTTGATCATTGGTAAATGTAGTGACAATAATAAGGAATATAAATGTGTCCAAGACCAATTTTCTCATCCTCCGCAACAATTTTCAATCATTGTTTAAGTCCTCAAGGAACTAACATTATCAAGAAATTTTGTTGAAAGGGACATCATTGACTGTGACACTCAAGATGGCTACCAGGTAAGCAGTTCTTATTTTTTCTCTCCAAATAAAAGTTAAAATTTTGTTTGTCATAGTACCTACACAACTTTTTAGTTCTCATTACTGAAACATGAGTTTGTGAAGTTTTAAAAAATGTTGCCGTTTTAATTTTTTGATTACTATATACCCCATTATGGTCTAAATATAAAAAGAGAGGGAAAGTTTAGCTAACCCTCATTTAGCTTCCACAGTTAGCAAGAAAGTTTAAGGTCGCTCATCCTCCGCAACACCATTATCATTCACCGCAACAATTGAAGGCCTGTTGCGGTGGAGATACTCAATGTTTCGGTAATGAGAAACAGACTTATGAAGGAGGGACATGCACTATAACTCTTGCTCATTTCAATATAACTTGATATTTGCCTTAAACACTTCTTGAACAAATTGCGTAAACCTTGCAGAAATGTCACCTCCTCTGCTATAGATTTCTGCATTTTACCTGACATATGGGCAAAACATAAAAAACGCTCATGAATGAGTTACAGTTGGGGGAAAACGTGATTGGTACAAAGTAGAGGTGCACCGATTGCAATTTTCTTGGCCGATTTCGATTTCCGATTTTTTGCAAGTGTGACCTGCCGATACCGATTTTTTTCCCGATTTTCTTTCCAAGAACTGTTATTGACCACATATACAAACAAAATCTACCTTGCTTCAATGCTAAATTTTATTTTCATAATAAAATTAATTATTAAACATTACAATTTCCCCCAAACTGCACTAAGTTACAGGATCTTCTCTCGCTTAAACAACTCTCAAAATAAAGTGCTCTGTGACTGGAAAGAGGTAGAAATAACAATTAACTGCAAATGAGTTGCTTTATATAACAGATGTCATTTTCCACTATTTTTATAAATGGACATTTTTCTCTTTATTACTCGTCTAACAAAACAATTCCAAAGATCTGAAAAACTGAAGTGTCCAATACGCTCAACTTAGGTTAGATGTACAAATATCAGTTGTAAAACAGAGCACTGCTTCAGGAATGGCTTGCATACCGGTCAACACTCCCGTTTTTCCCGGGAGTCTCCCGTTTTGTTATTTCTCCCAAAAAAAACTCCCGTAAATTGTATGGCCCAAACCACGTTATATGAATAATCACATCAATATATTATTCCAAGGTGGTCCAGTTGCCATGATCACAATCTGGCAACCTACAACCCATTTGCACTGTTGATATCTGCGCAGGTAGTAGACGCGGGATGTTAAATCAAGCATCACTGGTAGATGGGAGGAGAAGAATCAGCTGGTGCTCCGGTGAAAAAACAAAATATACATGTAAATTTAACAACAGCTGGATGGAACAATTGAATTTTATATCCGAAGCCATATTGACAATGCCCACGCCTTTTGTAGTGTGTGTCGCACTGATTTTAATATCGGACACGGTGGGAAAAATTACGTTAAATCACAACGGCACAATTTGTATGTATTTAGCCTGCCTCTGCCATCCAGCACCCCCCTTCCCCTCTCCCGGATTTGTGTACCCAAATGTTGACAGATAACAGGCTGCGTATGTGACATGACACGAGATTAAACAACTCGGGCAACGCGACGTCGGAAAGTACCTCATACTCTGTATCGAGGAAATTTATCAGATTTCTGAACCCTTTGTCCTCAGCTATGGAGAACAGCTGGTCATCCAGGGCCATGAATTGCATAATTTTCCTTGTAATTGCTTTGGTCTTTTCGCTGCTCAATCCAAGGAATGATAGGAGAGGCTGCTGACTTGTGGCTGGCTCTGAGCTCTGGCTAGCTTTAGCCGCTTTCACTTTTTAGCTTCTTTTTTAAAATGGGCATTTTCAGCTGGGTGATGGTGTTATAAGTGTCTAATTAGGTTTGTTGTTCCGAAAGTTATTGTGGTGGTTCCCCCACGGTTTACTTTGGCCTTACAATTATTACACATTTCGAACTTTATATATACATCACTCACACAGTGAAGATCTCCCACGCCAATGACATGTTTACATGCGGCTGTGACGTTATTGCCTGCGCCGCTGGCAACAAAACGGACCGGCTTGGAATCGGTAAGACGTGAGGCTGACCGGCCGGTTACCGGTCCGGGCCGAGCATGCGGAAAATCGGCTAATTCCGGTCCCTGGCCTTTCGATCGGTGCTTCTCTAGTACAAAGCAGTCGTTCCAGTTGTTTGTTTTAGTTGTTTGACCAACTCATAAATCGAGTTGCTGCTATTCAAGTTCTTCACATGAAATTATTCTCAGAAAAAGGTTGTGTGGTTGAATGTCAGGACCAAAGTGTTTTAGCTAAACTAAAATCTTTTTACAAGAGCACATGATGCTGTTACATTTAAATGTTTCTCAGGACCACATGATAATATGTTACATTGAAAAAGTTCTCATGAACACATGATTATATGTTATACTAGAATGATAATATTTATACTAATGGTTGTATATTTGTTAGTACTACAGTGTAGGCTACATGACATGATTCTTTATGAGCATAACATTGTAACTTATATACACAACACTTGTTAACACAAGGCACGGTACTGTGACGATTACGATAAATGAGAAAATGAAAGTGTTCATGAAATAAATATTATTTAAAAAATTGTATGCGTTTTAAATATGTAAAATAGGGTTAGGCATCAAACCCCTTTGTCAACAGTTAATGTGTGAGCTAAATCTCATTTCCGAAACATTGATTCTCATTACCGAAATGGCATTTTCATTACCGCAACATGTATCTTTTTTTACAAATTAAGTAATAATTAGATAATCATATTTTGTTTTAAAATGTATATACATATTACACAACACTACTTATTTAAGGTCTGCTACATAACAAATGTGTATGTTATCTTTCAATTAAATAAAATAAATTGTAAATCATCACGTATGTTTCGGTAATGAGAGAAAATAATAAATATGAAAAAGTAATCTCTCCAGAGTTTTACATAGCTTTGAGTAATAAGAGTCTACTTTAACATTAGCCAAAAATACACATTTTTAACCATATATTTAATGTAATGTCATGTTGCAGTAATGATCTTTTTTTATGGACTTCATCTAAAAATGTAAACAATTATATAGGAAATATTTTTTTAAATCTTGTAAAAATAATGGTTATAGTAAGTTCAGACCTTAATCTTATATGTGCAAAAAGAAAATTGGCTTTAAGGGCATTTTAAAAATTCTGATGCTGGACACCTTCTAAATCTGGATTTCGTGAGAATCACCCAGATGCATTGAAAGTGAAGACTGAGGCTAAGTTTCTGCTTAAGGTCTCCTTTTGTGTTCCACAGAAGATAGAAAATTATATGGCATTTGAATAACATGAGGTGGAGTAAATGATAAACAGAATTCTCATTTTTGAGCGAACAATCCCTTTTAGCTTGCAACCAGATGAGATTGAGTGATTTCTGTATTAAATGTTGAGTCTCACCCCTGCGATGTCAACCAGTGGACTGCCTGGAGCATTGACGTCAATTCCCCCTGCTTGGCATTCAACCCATGAAGTGGGTCAGCTCAACTGATATGGACTCATCATACTGGCTACTTACATCACAGTGACAACACAACCCCCCGATGGCTTTTCATCTTTCTCTTCGTTTTATGAGGTCACTAAATGTCTCCTACTCTTTCACTACTCATTGGAAATGTCTGGCAAATAATCAGATTTTATATTCCATTTATAATTTCAAACCAAATGACCAAATTAATCCTTATAAATCGCAAGTGGGCGGTTGGAGCGGATTAGTTATGTAAAAGTCACAGTAATGCCTTCCCACACAGAACTAGAGGTGGGAATCTGAAAGGACCTGTCGATACGATATTATATCGATATCTGTGTTGCAATACAATATTACTGCGATTTCAAAACTGTATCTGAACGTATGAGGCCTTTAATGTCGGAGATGTATTTGATTTTTTGGCAAATGTTTGCATTTATGGAGTTGCTCAATGACTTCATAAGTGACAACTTCAAATAAGACTGATGAACTATAGAGAACAAAATGCTGTCACAAGCATCCAAAGGCGGAGACGCTATCTGCAGCGGAAAAGCACAGTAATGTGTTTGTATATCGCTGTTGGCAATTTTCTTAATTAGTTTGGTTGAAGAGAAGCCAGAACCCTTCTACATTGGGAGGCTACAAGCTTAGCATAAAATAGCATAACGTGGCTGTCCAATTGACGTTCTATGGGCGGTACACTGAGGACGAGGAGATAAGAGGTTGTTTTTTAATGGATGTCTATGGAGGAGATGCTTCAGTGTGCTAAATAAACTGTTTTTGTGAGGAAACAGCACATCACCTAATGAACTGACTGCCTGTCCACTAATCTTTAACATGTTTTACACTAAACAATCCTATTGGAAGGAACTATGTGTGGAGTTTACTATGATAAAACTGCTGTTTTAAAAGAGAAGTCAGTCAATTTTGCGTCAGGAAGGTGTCAGTTTACGGGTCTCCCCATTCATTTGTATGTTATCTGCAAACAATGACGTACTGTTAACATCCTAGTTGACCGTTGCGCTCTCTCCTATGGTAAAAGCGTGGCGGTATCTTTTTATTTTAACAATAGAATCTCTGGAGAAGCTCACTAATTTCACTATCTGACCAATTTGTTGACGTTTTTCTTTCTTCACGCCGAAACACCGGTGAATCGGGAGTAATTGCGTCATCCCCATCAAAACTTTCTTAATTCAACACGTCCTGACCTCATACGAACTGAAACCGTTAATCTTATAGCTCTGTTTACACATAACATCAATATGGAAATATATAGGTATTGCAACAACTTCTCAGAGCAAAATGTACCAGTTTCAAAAGGGTCTTATTCACACATGACCTCTTACCTGAAAATTGCAGTACATTTTATGGAAAAGGCTGTATGTGTAAAAGGGACTATTAAAGTACAGGTGGGGGGATCCTACACATCGGCACATAGACGTCAGAGTAATGCCTTCCTACACTGAGCACGCACTTGGAAACAAATAGCAGCCAACGGCTTTTAAGTAAAGTGACCCACAAGAAATATCAGATTTTTCTTTGCCTGAGAGCCATATTTGTCCATCTCACATCACTGTCTTTGACGTCAGGCAATGGTGGCCATTGTATCTAATCTGTGAGCACTTTGCAAAGCTCATCCAACCCATTAAAGCCAGAGTGAGGTGGTGCTGATGGTTTCCATCTTCAGTGTTTCCACAGCATGGTCCACGGAGCCTTATTACAGATACTGCTCAGGCTGCCCTCTGTTCCTTCATTGGCTGTTGTCAGAGTGGCGTGTTATACAACATTTGCCAGCAGAGTATGGCATGAATGCTGTGCGGCATAGTGTCAATCCCATAGGCTGTCACAGAGTGGAGCAGGCATTTTAAGTGACCTTATGTAATGTAGTCTGATCTTTTCTCGTCATTCACACAATGTTACGGCTTGTTAGTCATGGTATATATCTAGTTGTTTTATACCAATGGGGAACGGCAAGTGTGCATTTTAAACATGTTTTTTTATCGAACTGTGCTGGAAGGAGTGGATTTTTTTGCAAGTTGTGTACCGAGTGGCATGGTAATATGTTTTATATGCAGGGTAATATGCAGACATTACACCTGTAGTTCATGCGTGAACGGATTTCACACAGAAACATGATTACAGCATGCAGATGGCAGCTCCTTACTGTTTTAATTGGCGATTTTCACAAAACCCATACACATTTACTTAGCTATCTATCACTAACTAGGGCATGCCATAGACTTGTTAGAGTTGTTTTTATATAAAGCTAATTATAATTATTATAGGCCAGGGGTCAGCAACCTTTTTGACATGGAGTGCCATTCTTTAATTTCCTGGTCAATGGCTGTGCTGACAACCCCCCAGTGAAAGTGTTTTAATTAAAGAAAACCTGTCACATAAGTGATAATGTCACAAACTTGCTTATATGATTACTGATCAATCTTAAATGTTTCTTATATTATGTTTACATTTTTCAAAATCACACAGAGAGGTAATCACTAGTATGCAAGCAACGGTGAGAGAGGAGCAGTCTATTTTATTTATATGAAGTTTTTCGCACCTGTATTCCAATCTACATCTTGATGTAATCCTTCCTCACAATCTCGCAGCTTGTTTTCACCAGCTGAATGGGAGTGTGACGAGACTTGCGCTGGGTGTGCAAGAAATTATGTTAATAATAAAAAAATTTTTTACATGCCCCAAAGTTGAAATGAGATATATTCCTGATATGAAGCCTGCCCACTTCATTCTTATCTCAAATATGCCTCTTTCTCTTTGCAGATTTTGGCTTTGGAAACTTCTTCCAGCCAGGAAAGCCCCTGGCCACGTGGTGCGGTAGTCCTCCATATGCAGCCCCGGAGGTTTTTGAGGGACAGCAGTATGAGGGACCCCAGCTGGACATCTGGGTAATACAGTTCTGCAGTGATCTAATAAGCTAGTGAATCCATGAAGGTTCACACTGCAGTGTTTTTGACTGTAAATGATAAGTGAGTCTGCTGGCAGTTGTTTGTGTTACCACCTATTTAACCTTTGAGAGCTTGGCTGACGTCAAAGCGTAAACCAAACACCCTGTGGTCCATGTGATAGCGATAGAGATCAGATCATGTGAAAGCTCTCTCCCTCTGGATAAACTGCCATTAAGTGCATGTACCGGTGCATTTGCACCGTGTGACTTGGTGCATCACCACTGAACTGATCACACTTTAGGGATGGGCATTTTGGTCATTTTGTCTACTCCAGAACTATGCAATATTTTTACAGGTTTCTCACGGCCATGGAAAACTTGAATTTTAGAATTGTGATTTCCAGAACTATAAAAGTCATAATTTTTTTGCTAGCTGTGCTAAGCTGTAAAATATTGTATCTGCTAGGAATTGTTCTTTATGAGTGCAATCTCTATAAAATGATTTTTTAAATTCTTATCCAGTAATTACAAAGGACCAGAAAAGTCATGAAAATTCCTTCATCAGAAAGGGTAGGAACCCTCTTTTTTCACTGATGTGTCATATCATGCTTTCTTCAGCATCTTGCGCCATGAGAGTCACGCTGAAGATGGCATGCCATGTTAAAAATAGCATAAATATACATTAAAATAGGGATGCATGATATATCAGCGACCGATGTATTATTGAGTGATAACTGGGAAAATCTAAATATTATTTAAATATATTGCTCTGTGTGGATTATTTCAACATCTCTTCAATTTATGTTGTTTTGGGTATTGTTTTAATCTGCTGTAATGACCACATGCCATTTCCCATATTCTTTTTATGTTTCATGAGGCAATAAGCGAAAATGCGACAAAAACATGTATTTATGTTACTTGGGGCGATCATTTTAAATTATTACTTAATGAAACGTATATAGAAAGTGGGAAACAGCACATTGTTACTTGCAGAACACCATTGCTATTAAAACAAGCCCCAAAGCAACCTAACATGGTTCATAGATCTTGAAAAAATATTCACATAGTGACTCGAGATGCTAAAAACATCAGTTTGTGAGTGAAACAAATGTGCTTGATGTATTTTAAGAGTTGAGACTTTTCTAAAATTAGGACTCATGACTATTTGATCTCTATAATCTTACCTATTCTCATTATGATTGTTGTGTTCTTATTTCATAAGTTATACAGTGAAACTGTTAGAGATGAGTGCTATAACAAGCATCTGTGAATGAGACGCTCATAAGCACACATTCATAACAGACACAAACCACCACTGTACTCGCATTCTGGCTGTTATTATAAATAGCACAGAGATTAGATTTTGTGTGGTTTGTTTTGTTGTTTAATATTTGTTACATGCTGTTTATCTCCTAATTTTTATTTAATGCTTTATTATAGCTGTTAGACGTTCATTAGTCTCTCCATGACAGCGAGTCATTGTAAACACTCATATAAATGGGCACCATCAATTTCAATTTAATCAATCAATTTATTATTTATAGAGCACTATTAAAAACAACTACCGTTGACCAATGTGCTGTACAATGAAACATAAATTACCATCAGATACAATCAGCACAAAGTCACACATAATACAAAAACAGAGCAAAAACAGTGAAGCATCACGTCATAAATTGTAGGCCAAATCATATAAAAATGTTTTTAGTTTAGATTTAAAAATTGGCATTGTGGGGGCAGTTCTAATTTGACTTGGTAGGCTGTTCCAAAGTTCCAAGTTTTTTTAAATACCATACAAATTATTCATGTGTATTTTTATTTATTTCTCATTCAAATCAGCATACATCTGTAATATAGGCACATTTCTGGTTCATGTTACATCTGCCAAACCTTAAATAGCAGCAAGTCCAAATTTCAAGCTTTTAAATAACACATATTTTTCAAATGAGAAGCTTTTAATTAATTACCTTGCAGTGCCAGCTTAAATGATTAAACATTTGATCTTTTTTTAAATATTGGTTAGCGGTATCTGCCACAATGAGCTATGAATTGCTGGTTATCGTACCGGCCCAGAAATATTACCATACCTACATTAAAACAATAAATATATCATCTTATAAACATAAAATAGTAATATGCTGTAATTATTTTGAATTATTATACATGTGTCACAGACGGATGTCTTTGGCTCCCTTTTTTCAGCATCTTGTGCCATGAGCATTGTGTTTTAAGATATCATGTTAAAAATAGTCTAAATATAAGTTATTAATAAATTAACTATATTATAAATAGAAAATTGTAATATCGTAAAAAAGATTTAAAAATATTTAGTTATTGTACATAGGCAAATGTGTCAGAAGGACGTTTTTGGCCATTGCTTCTCATTTCCCCCTTTTCAGCATCTTGCACATAGAGGGACGCGTTTTAAGATTTCAAGTCATTTTAAAAAAATCACATACAAATTTGAATAAATATACTATATTCTAAACATAATATAGTAAAAATAGAATAAATATTTTTATCATTTTGCAAATGTGTCAGGTGGACGACTTTGTCTATTGCTTCATACCTTTTTTCAGCATCTTGCGCTATGACCTTAGCGTTTTAAGATTTAATAAAAAAAATAGTATATGCATAAAATAATAATTAATTTACTATTTTATGAATATTTGTCAGAAGGATGTATTTGGCCATTGCTTTGAATTTCACCTTTTTCAACATCTTGCACAGTGAGGGTCACACAATCACCGTTTCATTCAGTTGCGCTCTCTCTAGCTGTTTGAAAGGTAGATCTTGTCCTATATGAATGCCCCATGATTCTCATCAGAGTGTGTAGTGCTGTGGCTACCCCAGATTTAAAGTTTTGACACAAATTCAAGTCGGCGTGAAAAACACAGCTGGAAATGACAGCATAGAAAAATAAAAATGAAGGCCCCTTTTTGGCCTGTGTGTAGTTGTCACTGGATTTCAATCAGTGTGAAATATTTAAAAAATAAATACATTTATGCCATTAACTGATGAACTGGTGCTGTGTGTGTTCCTGCAGAGTATGGGGGTGGTCCTGTATGTACTGGTGTGTGGGGCCCTGCCCTTTGACGGCCCCTCTCTCCCCGTCCTGCGGCAGCGTGTTCTGGAGGGCCGTTTCCGTATCCCTTACTTCATGACAGAAGGTAAGACGCCACCGCCAAGAGAGGTTTTCTGGCGGCGGTTGCTGTTTTTGCATGAAACTCAAGCCTTAAAACACTCCTTAAGTGCTTGGCTACATTTTGTGTGTGTCTGGACTGTATGAAGGGGAATGGCTCTAGCTCGTAGGCCTTAAGTAAACCTTTAAAGTAGGGATGAGTCCCAATGAATGACTAGTGGCCCACCGACTAGTCTATTAGTGAGGCCACCTAGTTTTTTCCAGATTTTTATTTCCATAATTATTTTTAATATACTTGGAGGCAGGGCTACAATTACCATGCTGTGCTTTAGCTGTTAATAAGTTTGCATCGTTAAACTCTCTCACAAGATTTGCTTCTTGAATTTCATCTACTTTAAATCATGTCTTTGGCCATTGTATGTCATTTCGTGCCATGTCCCACCACGTTTCGCATTTTTAAGACAAGTGTGTCAAGGTCAATTTAGTCCAACTTGTAAAAATAAATCATTGATTTTGAAAATGTTTAGTTTTGGACACATTCTTATCCCTCCTTGAAGTAAGTGTAAACCCTTAAAGTGAACACAGCAGTCAACATTCACTCCACTGACTATTTAAGGCAGACTCACGCAAGCCGTGAATGATAGATAAGATGAGAGGGTAAAGGGTATGAGGCAAGGCAGTTTAAACTATGCTGATGGCAGGTAGCCAGTATGTGGCCGGCTCTGGGAAAGGGAGGGTGGCGGGCCACGTTTTACCCTTCTGCTCCAGCCAGAATGGCCCCTGATTGGGGAGGAGGGAGCCTGGTAGTAGGGGTCAGCTGGCTTTGTTCAAGACATTTAAACAGTTAAGCCATATTGAGAATGTTTGAATGTAATTCAAGCCATTACGGGTCCCCAAGTGAATCTAAGGCACCATTCCTCCGAATGAGAAGAACAGCATGTGCTTTTCCTTTACATTTCCTTTTTGAATGCTCTCATCACATAGGATTTTACCCCTGCAGCGCACGCACCCCACCTCAGTGTACACTCAGCCAAAATTCATAGCACGCACTATACAGAACACTACATGCGACACACTAAACACCATTCAGTGAATACAACATATACAGAGATTATGAGAGCCTGGTATGATGTTCAGGGAATTTTGTCTTATTTGTCGATTCAGTCACAATGTTAGGGGGTCATTTCCAGGGTTATCCAAGCTATTTTAATGAGGACTAATGACAAGACAGAACATTCAGTGACCCTTTTCTCTGTAGTGGCAGTATCTTCTATGACATGTAGGGAAACTCTCATTTATTTAGAAATACTTAGAAATACAAAAGGATTCTTGCTCTACAAAAGCTAGATGCAGCACAACAATGACAACCGAACGCAGATGTTTCAAGACATGTTTTTAAAGGTTAAACTTATTTTTAACTTGACATGGTATCTAAAAAAGCTGTTGTTTTAAAAAGTGTTTTTGCACGAGATGTTCTTCCATGTAAATCTGCGTTTTTGTGCTAACCAGCCACGATAAGCAACGAGACATTTTGTTGATCGCTTGGGTTCTATTTCATGTGCTGTTATGTTGGTTTGCTCCAGGCACTATGAAATTTCATTGTTCCAAAATCCTTTGCCATATTCAGTAGATGTATATTAACTTAAAAAATCTTTTAATTGGCTGTGACTGTGTCATGTTGTGCAACAGTATCACATTTATTGTAGACAAACAATTTTCTTGGAAACTTGTTGCATCGCGCCTTAGTTAGGCTACGTCCATATTAATCTGGATACATTTGAAAATGGTGTTTTCGCTTTCTAAATGCTCTCCATTCGCACTGCTGATTTCAAGCCTTTTCTAAAACCTGCTCGATATCTGATGAAATGACTCCTAGAATGTGATCAGATCTTCATCAAGTCGTCTTAGTTTTACTCAGGCTGTTATATATAATTATATGCTGTCATAAAGGTTTGGCTTAACCTGCCCAGAGATTTACCAAACGAGGTCACAGTACTACAGGAACTGTGTTTTGTAGGAAATAGTTCATGGTAAATAAACAGAGAAAAACAAAACTCTGCATACCATAACCATGATGGTTGGAGTGAAATGGCATGGAGCTGCTTTAAACAGAGAGGATCAGTGAATTCCATGATGAAACGAGATTGTACTGCAGAATTCTACAGCTTTTCTCTACGGTCTAAAACTGAAAGAAACTGGGTCATGTTGCATAGTTCAAAACTTAGGGATAAATCAGTTGCAGAGTGCCTCAAACCAAAGAAAGTATGTATTTAAAATTGTGAAATCATACTCCTGGGCTAAGTTCCAATGAATTGCTAAACTTTGATCTGCTGCAGACCACTGAAACAGGATATCAACAATAAACTTCAACTAGGACTGTCAATCGATTAAAATGTTTAATCTTTTAACCAAATTAATTACATCAAATGCTGATTAATTCATCTAAATTAATCACATATATAAATATTTGATGCCCCCCCCCCCCCACACACACACCATAACAGTAATTCAATATATAATGAATAAATAATAATATTTTTGATCATAACAAATATTATATTTCAAATAATAAAAATGCATAACATTATTGTCTATGATGATAAAGCATTAATAAACAAGACAAATGAGGATTTAGAAGGTAATATATTGTCATATTATTGAACATAAGTGTATCATTGGCCTACAGTCCACAGCAATCCATTTTGCAATGGAATTCGTCAATCTGTCCCAGATAGATTTATTATTGGAGTTTTTCATAGGATGTGTCAATGTAAACATGCGTCAGACGGATGCTTTTGAAGTGTCTCACTTTGGTTGCATTGCGTCATAAACGCCATGTTTTTAGGTTGTTGAGTCAAGTTAAACATAGTTTGAAAACTCAGAAAACATGTCTCGAGATCCCTGCTTCCAGCTGTGTTTGAACGCAAGAACGCGTTCTCATCTTGTGCTGTCGCAATGTCAATCAATTCTGAGTGTGGTTTGTTCTCTTTACAGCTGTGCTTTGCCTATACAGCTGGAGTTTCGCTTTCTGCTCCCTGCTGAAAAAAAGTGGTACTTCAAGTTTGAATTGCTCTGATAGTAGGAATAATCCTTTTTTACGATCAGGGATAAGATTAATTGCATATATTTATTAATGCATTATTTATTATATAATTAATTGCATTAAATTAACATGTTAAATCAACAGCCCTAACTTGAACTGAAACAGATGTAAGGCGGGTGCCAGCGAGTCTGGGCTACTCCTCGAGAAAACAAAAGGCTCTCATGAGAATTAACATTTGAACTCTCTCTTGCATATGTAACAGCAACATCCGAGATGCAGCAAACAGTGCAGCTCACACCTCATTTCTACAGTCTCGTCATCTCCCCTTAAACCCCCTTAAAGCTCACTAAAAACCTATGCAATGTTAAGTGTGTACAAAAAGTAAATATACATGTTTGATATAGTTTAAAGTGTCTCAGTGCACCTGGTAAACTGGTCTCATTCTCCCAGCCATAATGAAAAGCTGAAAGAAGTTATAAAATATGAGAAATGTGGTGTGCCCCTTAAAGGTGTGCCCTCCCCTAGACCCTCAATACAAACTACCTCCTGTATGTAAATCTACAGGAATCAAAAACCCATTCAATTACAAATTCTGATCCCACAGTTGTGAACCCCTCAATAGGGGACCACAATCTAATTATAATGACAGACACCACCATTTGGTAAGTATATTGAATTATCTGGGTTTATAAGGAAAATGGGAAAAAGATTCGAAGAGTCTGTAGGTAGACTTCCAACAAGATCGCTGTGTGTAGTTCTCGTTGCCAGCTAAATATTTCTATAAATTCCTCGATTTCTGTATTGTTGTTATTATATTTGATTGATTGATGATTTTACTCTATGAATTGGATTTGAATTATTGTTCTATTTACCTGGTCAATAAATTGTAAACATTTGATTTTATTCTAACTGACTCTGAAATTGTTTTCACAAGCAGATTAAACGATTTGTATGTTACCGCAAGTCAGATTAGTGAGGACTAATATTTAGCATCAATTCAAGTGTACTTGGTTTGCAAAGACAAAAAGGGAATTTCCATTTAGAACAGCAAATGCTGCTTGACCAATCTAAATTCGGGTGTGTCTTACCCAAATGTAATGTTTTAATTTAATGTTTCTCCAGGTAAGTGTACGCGGGAAACCACGCATGGCCAATCCAAAGCTATTACAAGAGAAGTTATGTTGGTCAACTTACATCTGTAAAAGTGGCCGTGACCTCTCCTGAAGAAAACGTTAAGTTAAATTCAAGTGTATGCAATTCCATGGGGCTATACTGAAGTATCTTTGATTGTGAAAACATGAAAGTGACCGATCTTAGGTATATAGCAATTACCTCTGTTTGATGATCCAAAGCTGATGAGCTTGTGAGTGTGAGACCCGCATAAAAGAGAAAAACATGCGAGGACCTCAAAGCGACGTAGTTTCCTAATCTAACGTGTAAAATATAATTAAAGAGTTAAAAAGAATAATCAAACATTCGCTCACTTTTAATGATGCTCAGATATCATTAAAACCTTTTTCATTTATGGAGTCAGATGAAATAACGAGGTAATACATAAGAGAAAATGTATTTCATTTAATCTTGTTGTGTTGCGTTAAAGGAAAGACAGTAATGCACAGAGACCTTCACCCATATTATTGGAGACCGCCATTGGACCGATAAACGGGCTTACACAGATTTATATTATAAAGTAAAAATATATTCATATACAGTGAGGAAAATAAGTATTTGAACACCCTGCTATTTTGCAAGTTCTCCCACTTAGAAATCATGGAGGGGTCTGAAATTGTCATCGTAGGTGCATGTCCGCTGTGAGAGACAAAATCTAAAAAAAAAATCCAGAAATCACAATGTATGATTTTTTAACTATTTATTTGTAAGATACAGCTGCAAATAAGTATTTGAACACCTGAGAAAATCAATGTTAAGATTTGGTACAGTAGCCTTTGTTTGCAATTAAACGTTTCCTGTAGTTTTTCACCAGGTTTGCACACACTGCAGGAGGGATTTTGGCCCACTCCTCCACACAGATCTTCTCTAGATCAGTCAGGTTTCTGGGCTGTCGCTGAGAAACACGGAGTTTGAGCTCCCTCCAAAGATTCTCTATTTGGTTTAGGTCTGGAGACTGGCTAGGCCACGCCAGAACCTTGATATGCTTCTTACAGAGCCACTCCTTGGTTATCCTGGCTGTGCGCTTGGGGTCATTGTCATGTTGGAAGACCCAGCCTCGACCCATCTTCAATGCTCTAACTGAGGGAAGGAGGTTGTTCCCCAAAATCTTGCAATACATGGCCCCGGTCATCCTCTCCTTAATACAGTGCAGTCGCCCTGTCCCATGTGCAGAAAAACACCCCCAAAGCATGATGCTACCACCCCCATGCTTCACAGTAGGGATGGTGTTCTTGGGATGGTACTCATCATTCTTCTTCCTCCAAACACGGTTAGTGGAATTATGACCAAAAAGTTCTATTTTGGTCTCATCTGACCACATGACTTTCTCCCTTGACTCCTCTGGATCATCCAAATGGTCATTGGCAAACTTAAGACGGGCCTTGACATGTGCTGGTTTAAGCAGGGGAACCTTCCGTGCCATGCATGATTTCAAACCATGACGCCTTCGTGTATTACCAACAGTAACCTTGGAAACGGTGGTCCCAGCTCTTTTCAGGTCATTGACCAGCTCCTCCCGTGTAGTTCTGGGCTGATTTCTCACCTTTCTTAGGATCATTGAGACCCCACGAGGTGAGATTTTGCATGGAGCCCCAGTCCGAGGGAGATTGACAGTCATGTTTAGCTTCTTCCATTTTCTAATGATTGCTCCAACAGTGGACCTTTTTTCACCAAGCTGCTTGGCAATTTCCCCGTAGCCCTTTCCAGCCTTGTGGAGGTGTACAATTTTGTCTCTAGTATCTTTGGACAGCTCTTTGGTCTTGGCCATGTTAGTAGTTGGATTCTTACTGATTGTATGGGATGGACAGGTGTCTTTATGCAGCTAACGACCTCAAACAGGTGCATCTAATTTAGGATAATAAATGGAGTGGAGGTGGACATTTTAAAGGTAGACTAACAGGTCTTTGAGGGTCAGAATTCTAGCTGATAGACAGGTGTTCAAATACTTATTTGCAGCTGTATCATACAAATAAATAGTTAAAGAATCATACATTGTGATTTCTGGATTTTTTTTTTTTAGATTATGTCTCTTCACAGTGGACATGCACCTACGATGACAATTTCAGACCCCTCCATGATTTCCAAGTGGGAGAACTTGCAAAATAGCAGGGTGTTCAAATACTTATTTTCCTCACTGTATATCTAGTGCTATGGTCTGATTAGCAAAGATTGGGTTCTTACCTTTAAAGAAGTTTACACTTGTTGATAAATATAAGGATTAACATACTTTTCCATTTATGACTTTGAACAACAATTGTTTTTCAATGAATGATATCTACAGATTAAGGTGGCCAATGGCCCACATAATGCTGATTTCTGTAATACAGTGATTTAATTATAGCAAATGAGATTTACACACAAAGTTCAGATCAAATAAGCACTTACAGTATTTTACACAATATTTACTCAAAATGCACTAATACATTTTATCATAAATGGTATACTTTCCATTGAAACCCACAAGGGGCAACTAACACTTCTTTTAATTGTCCAAGTGCCTGATTATCCAATGACGATGATCCTAAAATGCCGAAATATTGTCTGATTTAATCAGCCTGGCCTGTATATCAGTCTGGCCTACATTTTGGTTTATCACTTGTTTAAACTGTTTGTTCAGAAAGTTTCATCACACTATACACTCCATTCACTTCTATTCATACACATCAGAAAGCAACAGACTGGAAACGCAAGCTCATGCGAAGAAATTCTGCATTACGCTGCTTGCCAAAGTTCACGTTCCTTGAATTCTGACCTGTGAATTCATATGATGAGAAGACGTGTGACCAATAGAAAAACTACATTTCAACGATTGCCCTCTTGGCTCAATGCAAAGAATACATATTTAAAAGCTGCATGTTTATATTGTTGCAAAGTGGAGTAAATGGTTTATTGTTGCATTTTAAATATATTAAATATTTGTGATTTTATAATTTATTAAAAACAGAAGCTTAAGGAACCTGGGTAGCTTCACGTGTATTGACACTGACTACCACCCCTGGATTCATGAGTTTGAAACCAGGGTGTGGTGAGTGACTCCAGCCAGATCTCCCAAGCAACCAAATTGGCCCTGTTGCTAGAGAGGGTAGAGTCACAGGGGTTAACATTCTCGTGGTCGCGATTAGTGGTTCTCGCTCTCAATGGGGCACGTGGCAAGTTGTGTGATGATCACAGAGAATAGCATGAGCCTCCAAATGTGTCTCAGAAGCGGAAGCAACTGAGACTTGTCCTCTGCCACCCGGATTGAGGTGAATAACCTTGTGCCACCACGAGGACCTACTAAGTAGTGGGAATTGGGCATTACAAATTAGGAGAAAAAGAGGATGAAAAAAAAAACAGAAGCTCAAAAACATAACATCATATAGTAATTTAGTAATTTTGCATGCTCTTCCATAGTTTGCAGGACTTGCATGACCGTGGCTTGAATATGAAACTGTGAAAACAATATGCATAATGATGATATCAGCTATCGGCAAAATCCACTATCGTAAACCTCTTATTTCCAGGTTTCACAAACTTTTTCTCACCGCTTTTTTATGTATAATGATTTCTACATGCAACCTTGTAACAGTTCACTAGTGCCACATGAATTTGGTAATGAGATTTCTTTATTCCCTGTGGTGAAGGGAGGAGGATGTTTTAAGCAGGAGGGCATCCTGCTGTGTTCCAGCACAAGGAGTGTTACTGTAGTCCTTTGACTCCCCCTGTTTGCACTAGTGTCTCTCAGGCTCTCCAGCAACCGTAAATACAGCAGATAAACAGGATGAGTGAGTCCTGAGTCTCACATCAACAGGAGAATAGTGAAGCAGTGCGCACACCCACATCAAGCCCTCTAACACACAGCCCTTTGACGTCAATTTTATTCAGCCCAGCTGAGTCAGACACGGCCATTAGTCAAGGGTACAGGCAGCAGACAAAAGACCTTGTGCATTCTTGAATGAGATAATGTGTTTTGAGTTTGTGTCGGTCCAATCCTTGGAGTCCTTTTTCCTCGACAGTGCTGGATTTATTGGGATGTTTTCAGTTGGGGTTTGTAGACAGACTGTTCCACAAATCTCGTCCCAAGCAGTGGACGGTACATACTGTCACCACTTTTGTCTAGCAGGCCAAAGTGTATGTCTCAGATAGACCAGTGCTTACCGTGAGGCAAACATACAGTTACCCTTTCAGGGTGAGATTATACAGATTCTCTCCAAGAGATTCTTGCTGTTCTCACCAAGTACAGACAAGATGTAGACACTACATCCGGGTGCACTGCACTCCAATTAATACCGTGGAAGACACATTTTGGGAATCATACTAGATTTATTTAGTTGTAGTCCCATTGAGGCAAGTAAGGTAACTTGGCGGCCATTTTCATAAGGCTTCAGAGCTTAGGCTATTTTCTGTCTCTCTTGTGTTAGATACAAGTTAGAATGGGAAAAGACTGAAATCTCAGAAACTGTCTCTGGTGTGACATGATCACTAATTGCTGAATAATAGCATTTGCGATGAAAATTAAGCAAGATCTCACTGGGGTCATATTGTAATTATAATTGAACTTGTATTGAACCTGAAAAACTCTTTTAAGGTAGAGGATATGTTCTGTTTTTCTTACTCCTCTCACTTTCTATTCCTCTCTCCACTTTCATATGCAGACTGCGAGCATCTGATCAGGCGGATGTTGGTGTTGGACCCTTCCAAACGTCTGTCTATAGGACAAATAAAGGAGCACAAGTGGATGGTTATGGAGGTCCCTGTGCAGAGGCCAATGTTATATCAGCAGACTGCAGAGGGGGAGGCTGGGGTGGGAGAATACAGTGAGCAGGTGCTCAGGTTAATGCACAGCCTGGGCATCGACCAGCACAAGACCGTAGAGGTAAGGCCTCATGCACAAATTACTTTTTAAACAAAGGAAATTAAACAATGTGTTTTCATGCTTTTTTGAAGAAAAAAAAAGGCTATTGTGTCTTTCTGTATTCTCTGACAAATGCCAATTCATTTGGACATCAGAACTCTTAGCAGATACACATATGACCGTTCAAGTTTATCATGTTTACAGGTGCATTTTTACTCACTGCACATATGATGAGTCTAGCCAATCATTACAGAGGTCATTTACACACATTAATACAGTGGCAAGAAAAAGTATGTAAACCTTTTGGAATTACCTGAATTAATTTGTTACTAAAACCTGTTTTGATCTTCATTTAAGTTACAATAATGAACAAACACAATCTGTTTTAACTAACAATACAAATTATTGTATTGTTCTTATACATCATTCAACTCAAATTATTGTATTGTTCTTATACATCATTCAAACATTCACAGTGTAGGTTGGAAAAAGTATGTGAACCCCTAGGCTAATGACATCAACAAAAGCTAATTAGAGTCAGGAGATGGAAAACATGGCATTCAATTAATTAAACAAGGTTGGGGATGTGGGTTAGAGTTACTTTGACTTATGAAAAGCACTCAAACATTTTGAGTTTGCTATTCACAAGAAGCATCTGATGAAGTGAACCATGCCTCACAAAAAAATATCTCGGAAGACATATGATCAATAATTGTTTCTTTGCATTGGGTTGCAAAGGTTTTTGGAAGAGCTTACATGTTTATATGTCCACAGTTAGACAAATTGTCTATAAATAGAGACGATTTAGTACTGTGGCTACTCTCCCTAGGAGTGGCCGTCCAGTCAAGATGACTCAAAGGGCACACTGCAGAATGCTCAATGAGGTAAAAAATAACCCTAGTGTGACAGCTAAAGACTTGAAGGAATTATTGGAACTGGTTAACATCTCCAGGTGGATGCTGCACACTGGTGGTGGTTGAGGAGATTCCCCCCTATACTATGTAAAGCGCTTTGAGTTTGAGAAAAGTGCTATATAAATGTAAGTTGTTGTTGTTATCTCTGTTCATGAGTCTACTATACTGAAAACATTCAAAAATCATGGTGTCAATGGCAGGACACCATGAAGAAAGCAGCTGATTTCCAACAAATTTGCCAAAGGCCATCTTGACACTCCACAATGCTACTAGGAAAATGTTTTGTGGACTGATGAAACTAAAGTTGAATTGTTTGGAAAGAACACGCAGCACTACTTATAGTGTTAAAAGGGCACAGCATACCAACGGTGAAGTAAGGTATAGGGAGCATCATGATATGGGGCTGCTTTGCTCCTGGGCCTGGACCACTTACCAACATTGAGGGAAAAACGAATTCCCACGTTTATCAAGATATCCTACAATATAATGTCAGGGTGGCTACATGTGCCAGCTGAAGCTCAGTTGAAGTTGGATGATGCAGCAGGAAATACACTACAGAATGGCTTCAAAATATGAATCCATCTTTTTGAGTGGGCCAGTCAGAGCTCAGAACTTAACCCAATAGAGATGTTGTGGAATGACCTCAAGAGCCATTCACACTACACATCCTAAGAATTTGGCTGAGCTGAAGCAGTTCTGTAAGCAAGAAAGGTCGAAAATGTCTTTGGAACATTGTGCAGGTCTAATGTGCAGTACCAGCTGTGCTGATTGAGCAAGTGTTTGTTCAACAAAGACGAGAAATATAATAATTTTTTGTGTGTGGTTGGCTTAAGCACATTGTGTTTGTCAATACTTGTGACTTTGATGAAAATGAGATCACATTTTATGACCAATTAATGCAAAAAACTTCCTGGTTACTTTCGTAACCTCCATTCCCTGATGTATTCAGCTCGCTGAACACAGCTGCTCGACTCCGAAGAAAAAAATCTGAATTGGTGGTTGCGAGCTAGCTCCTTTTATACCCGTATGTCCAAGGGAGTGGCATGCAAAATCCACTCGCCAATTCCCATTGGCCTTTTCTCAAAGATCAGAGGTGTTTGGGGCTCCCAAGGGCGACCTCTAGTGTCACTACATCGACGCAATGTCGAGTGAGTGACAAAGAGGGAACCAGCTTATTCCAAAGTATTCTCACATACTTTTTATTGCCATTGTGTGTATATATAGTAGAAACCTGAAAGGTACAGTAGCTAAAATGTTAGAATCTGAAAAGGTGTGGAAGATAAAGCCAATTGACTGTTGTTGTTGCTAGAAAATTTGACTAACATTGTAAGTCAAATACAAAAGTGTAGGATATGGCCCTTTTTAAGAAAATCTGTCAACTAATTTATTTTCATATTTTTTTGGTCCATACTGCAGTCTCTTCAGAATAAGAGTTACAATCATTTTGCTGCTATCTACTATTTGCTGGTTGAGAGGTTGAAGGCACATCGCTGCAGTTTCCCCATTGAAACCCGCCTTGATGCCCACCAGAGACGTCCCAGTACCATCGCAGAGCAAACCGTCATCAAGGTAACACTTCAGTTTGCCTCTAAAAATGACAATTTTAACAGCAATATAAGTAAGATGTTTCTCAAGACATTGAGTTATTGTGCATCTTATTCTCTGTGCTTCAGGCGAGCAGCACTGCTCCTCAGGTGAGCCTCCTGCCTCAGAATGTACGGCACCTGCGCTCCCCAGCAGTGCCTCAAGCCTCCACGGACTCATTCACATTCCCACAGTCCTCCTGTTCTGCCGAGCACAGCCTCATGGAGGAGGAGGTTGGAACTCCAAAAGTAAGTGAGAGATGGATTATAAACTGTTACGATTACAGAAGAAAGCTTGTGATTTGCCCATACATAGTTTATGTAAAAAACGCTCATGTTTTTTTTAACCTGTATGACTTTCTTTGTTCCGTGGAACACAAAAGGAGATATTGGGCAGAATGCTTGCCTCAGTCAACATTCGCTTTTAATTATCTTTTTTTCCATATAATGAAAATGAATGGTGACTAAGTCATTTTGCCAAAAATCTTCTTTTGTGTTCCACGGAACAAAGAAAGTCATACAGGTTTGGAAAAAACACAAGGCTTAGTGAATGATGAAGGAATGTTTTTTTGGTGAGCTATCTCTTTAAGTGTCATCATTGCTTGTTGTGCCTGATACTTGACAATTGGTCGGATCATGTAGGGATGGGGTCGGGTAGCTGACCTAACCGGAGTGTTGAGAAGCTAGTACAAACAGTTGTTGTCACAGAGCATTGGGTATTATCCGACTGCTGCCTGCCGAGTGCATTTGCACTCCTTCCCTATTTTGCTGTTAAGCAACTTTAGTCCCTCCAAGGTCAGGCAGTGGGCCTGGCTATTAAATGTCAAAAGTGCACTTGATTATGTCTAGATATATGCCATTTATATATCTCTTTTCCATAATTTGATTAATTACTTATTCATTGTTCAATAGAAAATCTTCACAAACATCTCTTTTATAAAAAATTCTGTGTGAACAGTGATAATTCAGTGTTAATTGTGGCAGCACACTTTTATGAATAAGGCACAATCTATAAAAAACCTTATTAGAAGGAAGTATGTTTGAACTGGAAAGAATGACAATTACTAAGGTTACATACTCTTGGCACAGCAATGCATTTAGCACCTGGTCCAAATAAATTGTGGTGATTAATGTATAACTGCTGAAATACCATGCATAAAAATGGTGCAGCTCTTTAGTGAATTCACCCCTCTCTTTCTGATGGTGATTTCTGAGACGTTATGTGCTTGTTTCCCCTTGAGGTCATCCACAGCTGCTTGGCTTACTTAAGCGAGTCAGACTATAGCCATCTCTGGCTGTGGCTCACATTGGACGTGACCGCTGTCCATTTGCTCCGGCTTAATAATTCCACTATTTCTTCAATCTATCTTCCTTTCTCTCTCAAACCCACACACACCACAGAGTGTCTGCCTGTCTTACCCAATACTGCCCTGCTTGGATATCCATACACACACACACACTGCATTGGGTGGCTTTGCACATGCCTGTATTTAACCATCTTCAGAATCTTTTTATTTGTGCATTCATGTCATTCCTACTAATAACGGCATCAACTAAATCTAGGACTGGGTATTAATACAGATTTCCTGATTCAATTGTTGACTTAAAGACCAGTTGTTACACTTTCTCCACTACGTGACATCAAAACTGAAGTTTGATCTCGAAGAGAACAGCAGGACCCCTGGAGGGGAGGGGACGGCTAGGATTACATATTGTGTTCAGAGTCCACATGATCACACTGTGTCTGTGAATATGGTGTGGCTGGGCATGATGATAAATGGCTGATGGCAAAATTAAGAAAGACCAAGTACCTGTGGCTGTTCTTCACCCCATGTGTTGGATGACAGCATTCCTGGCCCAGCATGCTGGTGGAAATCAACCCAGGAATGGTACAACTCTAGCTCTGACTCATTTAGCTCCATGACAGAAGATGATCCATGTCCATGAGTGTGTGCTTGAGTTAGGGATGGGCAAAACTGTATATTTTCAAAATTGAATAGCCTGTGGGTTGCCTGAATAGCTAGTCATCTTATCGGGATTAAAGGAAGCATTGTATAATTAGGCAAGTTTCAGGTTCACCTGACACTGAATGTACACTGTTGATGCGCAACCGTAAAAATTTAAGGTTTATGGCAGGATGCTAAAAAAAACAACATAAGATGTAACACAATGACCCAAGGCTTCTGTCTGAATGTTTACGGCTGTAGCGGCTGTGCATTAAAGGAGTGGAATTTGGCGTTATTACCTCCTGCGACCCGAGTGTGATTGGAAAGCTATAGGATGCTCCCTTACTCCCTGTTTAGAGAATTACTTAACCTCCAGTGTGCTGTCTGTCTGCACTGGTCTCAGAACAGTTCAAAATGCACTGTATTTTCATCCTAACTCCAAATAAAGCCTGTGAAAATGTGAAAATGCACGGTAAATATAGGATTTCTAATGAAAACCTTGTGCTGATACACATTAGGGTACACTGTGTTTAGCAGCATGGCGTTTCACGATAAATCACTCAAATTTTAAAATGGCGATTCGGATGAAACTAGAGACCCTAATCTTTTGACTCAAACAGGTTTCACTGTAAACACTTAATTAGGTTTCTTACCAGATGTAGTTTTGTTGGCATTTCTCCCTAAGACAAACTCTGCTGTGAGCACCTTTATGTTGTTTTGTCACATGACTCCATACATTGAAAGTTTAACACTTTCTGACAGCTCAGAGTGTCCTGAACTGAGATCAGTCAGTTTACATGAAATTAAACTATGCGTCACATATAGCGAAGCTAAAATACAATGTCTACGCATGTGTACATGTGGCCGCAGAAGGATAAACAGCTGTATCCTGCAAAACCGAATGGTATGGAATGCAGGAATCGGGACTTCTTTTTAAAGCTTTGACTTTCAAAAGTTGGAATTCTGACTTTGACATGTTGACATCTTAGAAACATACAAATTTTTTAGAGAGATACTCAAAAAAATGGCACAAAATAGCACAAAAGTTTAACTGCATTATTAACTTTGACACAAAGGTTGTACTTTTAAAAGCTGCATTTTTAATGTTTACTGTACGTCTTAGAAATGCTACATTTGTGTCGGGATGTTCAAAAAACAACACAGCGGCCAAAGATGTTCAGTTGTAGAGGCGGGGCTTTAAATGTGATGAATTCAAAGACTGAACTTTTCCGAGATGGTTTACCATGCAAACCTGTCTAACAGCTAAAGAACAACATGGTGTCAGTACACTTATTAAAGCACTGCCATCAGAAATATTAAAACTAATATAGGCCTACATGTATATGCATTAAAAAAATCTGGATAAACTAGTCAACCATACTAATTGACTAGTCAGCCATCATGACCCATGCCTAGTTTCAGCACATGTGTGTGTTTTATGACATGTCTTGGTGTACTCTGTCTGCATGAGGCTCTGACTGTCCTCTTAGCCAAAACACACTTCCTGTCCCTGCATTCCAGACTTCCACCCCCTCCTCTCCCATTCACTCACTCACACGAGAGAGAAGGAAAGAGATGGAGCTATAAAAAGAGGCAGAAAGAGAGAGTGTGCAAAGCTTTTGTTTACTCTCACTCAGTCCCCAATTCATTTAAGAATGTGTTCATGAAGTCGGCCTGTCATCGTAAAGCATATACAGTTAGTGTGTGGTGCTGACTTGGTGGAAATGTGCCTCATGACTGTTTGTGACTTATGAGGGCTTATGGGAGATTAGAGTTTGCTCTTTGGAAATATAGTGCTGGGAGCCATTTGGGTGAAATGTCTTATCTACAACAGTAGATGTTGTGAGGGAGAGTTCGTCTGATAAAAATTGAGAAATCCTGAAAGGCTGTTGTCCCCTAAAGGATGAAGGATGCACTGGTCATATATCTATAACCTATAAATATGGTGAATATGTATTGTATAGATTATGTATTATATTTATTACACAACTCTCTTACAAGAACCACGACTTGTCTCTGATTGGTCATTCTATGGTAACTGTGGTTGATTGGTAAACTGCATAAGCTGTAAAAGGCCACGCATTGTCTTGTTTTCATGTGATCACAATTACATTTTCCCGAGATCTCCACATAACAAAAGTCGTTTTCTTGTGATCACTGCATAAAGGTTGTTTTCTCATGATCACTTTTTAATTTTCTTGAGATCTGAACATAACAAATGTTGTTTCATGTGATCTCTACATGACATAAACTTAAGAGAAATATAAGTTGTGATCGTGATTAACCTAGGCATCTACGGGCTTCTGTAACAAGTGTCACCTGTCCCAATCATTCGATTTCCTGTATAACTGCACTCGTTTCATGACTCTCATATCACTCAGTGGTCTCTTCGTGCACAATAAAACAATCTGCTTTGCATTAAGGTCCTGATCACCCTGTAAGGGTTTATTTTGCAGTAATGACTGACTGACTGAACATTTATCCTTTGCATTTTTTTAGGAGTGAAAGCCATCAAGGGAGCAGTTTAGTAACGTTGAGAAACACAAGAAACAGTCATTACATTTCAAGCTAATTGTAGTTCTTTTTATAATTTGGTGTGGAATTAGATTTTCTTTTCTAAACAAGATTTATTTTTCTTTTTTTAAGAAATCCGACCAACAAAGAAATCTAGATACAGTGAGCTTTGATGCTCATTAAAGAGATGCAGGTTCGATTCTGGCCCGCATCATGTCCCAATACCATTTCCCTTTTCTCTCTCAAATAATTGTATTTCTCTCTTTAGTTTCTATCAGTAAAAAGTGCCAATAGCTAAAAAGCATCATATTTAGAGATCTTCACCATGTTTGCAGGTCAACGGCTGTATGCTGGACCCCTTGCCCCCCGTGGCCGTTCGCAAATCCAGTGCCTCATCCCCCAGCAACATGATGGAGACTTCTATAGACGAGGGCATCGAAACAGAGGAGCTGGACACAGAGGATGATCCTATCCATGTCTTCAACGCCTATCAGACGACCCGCTTCGGGCAGCGCAGACACACGCTGTCAGAAGTAACCAACCAGCCAGGAGTCATGACCAATGCAGGTGAGATCATCTGTGAAATTTAGTGCATGTGATAACAAAGCTGTTGATGGCTGTTTTACAACCTTCAAAGTCAAAGCTAGCACATCTGAGAGTCTCTGAAGTTTACAGTAAAAGTGATGGGTGTGGCTTAGAGATTAAAACATCTGGGCTGGTAACCAAAAGGTTCTTGGTTAAAAATAAGAGGGGGCTATTCATGAGCTACTATTAAGTACCCTTATTAAGCACTTAACCTCAGGCTGCCCTAGAGGGATTATCCCTGTAGTAAGTATACTGTAATGTATCCTCCTGAGACCCAAGCATGACTGCTGTGTGCATTTTTCATTTCCTTTTTTGATTTGTAACTAGTATCACCTAATAATCAAACAAAAAATATATATATTTCTAGAGCAAATAGTTTTCCTTAAAATGAATGTCCTCATATGTGGACAGCGGGACTTGTGAAATTTTAAATGATACCAAGATTATTAAATTGTTTGTGTTTCCAGAAACTTCCAGTTTCATGTTTTTAGACATTACAGACATTACATCAGAAATTAGCATAATTAATTCTGATTCAAAGTAATGTCCAGCATCATCCAATCACTGCTAACCATGTAAAAATGTAATTATACATTATCAATTCTGAATCTAAGGACTGATTACCATTGTCCCAAATCTGCCAAAATGTTGATGGGTCCAAACATCATCTGCAGCCTGAAACTGAACCTTTTGATAGGAAGCTACAGGATGCTTCCTATTTAGTGAATGACTTAACCTCCAATGTGCTGTCTGTCTGCACTGATCTCAGAACAGTTCTGAAAGCACTTTATTTTCATCCTAACTCCATATAAATCCTCTGAAAGCAAAAGTTTACAGCTTTTGGATGATAGATATCTCTATGTGATAATGCACAGTAAATATAGAATTTCTAAGGAAAAATTTTGCTATAGTACACATTAGTCTACAGTGTGTTTAGCAGCATGGCGTTTCGTGATAAATCGTTCAAATTTAAAAAATGGAAGATCATTAAAAACCTGAGAATCTAATCTTTTGACTCAAACAGGTTTCAATGTAAAAACTTAATTTCTTACCAGTTTTGTTGACGTTTCTTCTAAAGACAAACTCCACTGTGGTCGGTGCCATGTTGTTTTGTCACATGACTCCGTGTGTCAAAAGTTTAACCCTTTTCAGAGATTATTCAGTTTCAGTTCATTTAAATGTGTACATGGGTTTGCACAAGGTTATTTATGATGTACGTATGATACATACCAATAAAAGGCAGAATGCTTAAAATTAATGTCTGCTAACTCTGATATATGAAGTGAAAATTCTTATAGTTTGCACTTTTCTAATTTAATAGCTTTGGGGTTTTTTTCATTACAAATTATATCGGCATAAAAATTTTAGTAGAGTTAAATTGAAAAATGTCATGACCAATTAGTATTTGACCCCCTCTATTGCTTTAATGACACCATTCACTGGCATGGAGCTAACATGTACTCAGAAGCTCAAAAATCATATATGCAATGTATACAATGCATGGGGAGCCATTTAAAGGGGGGTGCTGGGGCTCACTAAAGAGGGCACAATCGGAGGTTGAACTCTGGTAATCGCAATCGATGCAAAAGTTTATGTTGCTTACATACTCGAAAATGGGTAGTTGTGCCCATGTACGGACTCCACCAGTTTGTGCAAAACCTGATGATCCATGCTGTCCCAACATGATTTTAAAATGTTCCAAAATGTGCTTCAGTTGAAACAATGAAAACCTGACCTTTTGTACAAAGCAGTTAACATAGTCAAATGTCAAAAAATTGTCCCAGATTTTCAGTGTGGACACAGACTTTTGAACCACACTGTATGATTAGGACTATGATTTCACTTTGTTGTCAAGAATATTTATAAATGTTCTCTCTCTCTCTCTCTCTCTCAACCCAGGTAAACTGTTCAGCATGGGTCATAACCCGTCTCTGGGCAGCGTTGATTCAGAGTATGACATGGGCTCCATGCACAGTGATCTGGGTCTGCTGGAGGACATGCCCTCTCTTAACGATGTGGTCCTGGCCAACACGCCTGTCACCAGCATGACTCCGCCCTTCATCAGTGCTCGGCCTGCTAACCCTACCATGCAGGCACTGAGCGCTCAGAGGAGAGAGACGCACAATCGCTCTCCCATCAGCTTCCGGGAGGGCCGTAGAGCATCAGACACTTCTCTCACACAGGGTAAGCACTAGTCTGCACTAGCAAAAACACAACTTTACAAAACAATTTTCACAAAATAATTACGCAAATTCGTTTTTTCTCAAACAGTTTCACTTTCTTTGTACCATGAAACACAAAAGGAGATATAGGCAGAGTTAGGCAGAATGACAGCCTCAGTCACCTTTCACTTTTATTGTATTGAACGAAGATGCAATGAATATGAATGGTGACTGAGGCTGTCATTTTGCCTAACATCTCCTTTTGTGTTCCATAGAAGAAAGAATTTCATGAAAGAACATGAGGGAGAGTAAATACAGAATATTAAAGTTTAGGTAAGTGGTTCTCTTTGAACTGATACACAGCCTTAAATTGATACTGTGAACTGCAGGAACCATATATTACATTTTACCATGCGCTGACCCAACACAGTACCCAAATTGTTTATTGTACTGTATTTAATATAGAGTCATGTTTTCTTATACCTTGCATGGCTTTGTTCATGGTGTTTGAAGATGAGTGCAACCTATCCATGTCAATATCTGCCTAATTTGACTAGCTTAAACCAAGTGACAGTGCCACAATACTGTAGAATTTGATTGGACACATGACCTTTGACACCACTAACAAAACGAATGGAAAACATTTTCTCCTCCCTTATAAAAGTAGATAAGTCTTACTGGTATTTATTTTGCTATCCTAACTATGCATAATTATATGGTAAGTTGTACCATGACCCTATCAGAACAGACCCATTTTTGTCTTACAATCCACCAGTTGAGAACGACAGAATTATATTAAAAGATTTCTCTGCTTTTCCCTCTCTCCATTTTTCTTACACTTATTATCACTTTCACACACACTCTCACTCTCTATTTTTCTCCTGTTTTCCTCCTCTACATCTACCCACCCCCCTGTCAAATGATTCATTGAGTGAATCAGAGAACGCTTTGAAGATCGGGCCAACACAGTCCTATTGAGTTCTCACATCCTGTGGCCTGAATAATTACCCTTAATCACTTGAAGCCCTAAAATAACCTGAGAATCCTTTTTCAACCCATCCTCCCCTCTACCATTCAGCAGCAGAGGAGTTAAAAGCCACTTAACAGCAGTTTTACGTGCACTTGAGCGATAAATGAGGCATTTGCAGCCCTGGCTGGACATGTCTTCTCCTGGAATAGACTGACTAAGTCATGTAACATTATAGAAATGTCAAGAAGTAAGTCTTAGTTGGCATGTGTCAAGGAAAAGAGAGTAATTTCCTGTGTTTTGAAACTCACATGTGAAAATTCATGACCACACATGGACAATAAGTGGGTTGGGGTGGTGGCAGAGCAACATCTGATTTCATTTGTAAATCACTCATAACCATATTTCTCTCTCTCTCTTTTAAGGCTTGGTGGCCTTCAGACAGCACCTACAGAACCTGGCAAGGACCAAAGGTATCCTGGAGTTAAATAAGGTGTACGAGCAGATGGGCTCTGGAGAAAACCCTTCCCTGGGGCTGCTAAGCCCTCATGCCCATCAGCATGGCTTGCTGGACCCTGCTGTACAGGTCAGTTCACCAGGATAGGTACTGTGTTAATCTGAAATCAGTTTAAACAGTATCTTTTACAACAGTCTGGTTCCGGAAATACAAATTCTATTCTTTTATCCCATAGATTAATTGATGTTCAACAATAAAATATAAACCTTTAAAGACAGACCTAACGTGCTCCAAGGTTGTTAATCGATGGTATATGCTTCTGCTGAAGCCATCCGTCTGTGTTATTTCAGCTTCATTGGTTAAAAATTTTGATTGATAAAGAAATTTGTGGTAAACAACTACATTACCCATGGTACAGCAGAGAAAGTTGTGGCAAACGAAACCTCCGAAACGTGCCTCGGAGCGACCTCCCACTCTCATGACACACTGTGTATGATGTAATCAAGTCTCCCTTCACCCTTAAATCAGAATAGTTTGCAAATATTTTGTTTCTATACTTATAGTCAACAACCTAAAATTAATAGTTTTATATATATTCCCATCGTTTTAATTAAATGACATAATTTGCAAAGCTTAATGGGATTGCAGTTTGTGCCCTCATAAAAAAAGACGGTAAGTACACAGCCTTGTACCTTTTTCTTTATGTCTGATTTTAAAATACTTTTTTTGCCTCAAAACAACATTCATGATGTTGGGATTCACTTTGGAGCTGGTTGGTTTTGTTCATGGCTTACAACTCTTGTATGAAGGATTTTATAAAAAGTCTATGGAAGAAATGAATTGGGAAAATAGTTCCAGAACCCAGACAGCTGAAAAAATGGGCGGGCACTGTTGCGCTCTATTGCCATTTGTCATGACTAGTGTCATGCACCAGTTTGACGTCCACATAAAAAGCATTATGGAAGGAAGATTTTAGAATATTTATTGTGTATATTACTAGAAATCGACCGATTAATCTGCACCAATATGTGCTTTTGGAACAATCGGTTATCGACAACAATAGTTTGCCGATAGATTTTTTTTTTCCCCTGTGGAAACTGCTGGAGAGTTCTTAAGTACAACCGCTGCCTGGAGGTGAAATATAAACAATCACTAACACCTTGTGGGGATTTCCTGTCCAAATTTGTCATCATTGAAAATGTGCAGATAATCAAGTGCATGCAAGTAGTGTATTTCAAGCTCATTTATTGTTAAAAGTCCTGCATTATGCACCAAATTTTATTCTCCCTATTATTGAGATTTTGATTGTAGATTAAACTGCAAATGGGATTTTATTAATTGTATATTATTGTTGCCTCTATGTCTCTGCCTGTCAAAATAAGGAAAGACTAAAAAATTATCTTAACATTCCAAAAATCCATTTTTAAATATCGACCGATTCATTGTTATCGGCCTTTTCCACCACCTTAGTTATCGGTATTACCTCAATCTATTATTGGTCAACTTCTTTATTAAGCTGATTATTTTCTAAACATCATAAATACAAACAATCATTTTCTCATGACACATCATCACAATTTGTTCATACGTTTGTGACCTTGAGGAGTACTTAACCAGTTAGTCCACTGTGAGTTACTTTTGGTTGCAAAAGTGTCAGAATACCCATACTTTTTTACCCTTCTAACCTCTCTATTGACACACAGACAGCCCCGCTTATGTAATAACTGGAGAAGAAGCAGCCAATTGTCAGTTGTTTACTGTCCATCCGGGAAGCAACATGAATGCGGGCATTGTTGAATAACAGGCTGGTAACTGGTGCCAATTGCTCCAATGCAAGCTCACCAAATACTGAGATTTAGTATGAATCAATGAATGAATATCCCTAAGAATAACCCATGAGGATACTGCACCGGGCAGGCACCAGTGTCTAAATGTATTTATACATCTTTTCCTGAGGACTAAATACATGCACTGCAGAAAATCATTTTCTTACTCAGTATTTTTGTCTTGTTTTTCTCATACAAATACCTAAATAACCTTAAAACATTTTACAGTAAAAAAAAAAGAACAAAATCTATAATTTTCTTGTGAAGCAAAATGGCATAATAGATTATGTTTTTTTGGGAAATCTAATATAAATGAGAGCGGTTTACGCTCAGAACAAGAAACCAATTATTTGCCAATGGGGTAAGAAAAAATCTACTTAATCCAAGGAATTCACGGAAAACAAGTATATTTTTCTAACACAAGTACATTTAGTAAATCTTTTTTTACTGGAAAACAAGACAGAATACTGATTAAGGATTATTTTTGGCGAATACGGTAGAACTGAAGAGCAGATATTGCATTAGAGGCATGTGGCATTGTGAGCAATCGCTACTGGAGCAGACTCGCATGTTTTCTCAGAATCCCTCTGGGTCAGCGGAGCCGGTTTCACAAGCGTTTTAATGAATTCTTACAATTGAGTGCACAGCCACTGATGTGGTCACCTAGCAAGTGCTCACATCTTTTCTGTGTGTGTATGTGTCTTTGGTTTGTTCAGGAGGAAAGAGGTCACCAGCATGACATGGCTCTGTACTCAGGTGAAACACATCCTGCGCTGTTGTCAAGGAGACAGAGTCTGGAGCCACAGTACCTCTCTCATAGAATACAGGTAATGCTGACTAGAGATGCACCAATACCAATATTTAAAGACCAATTGAAGTACCTAGTTTTGGTATCTGTCAATAACATGTACCGATACAGGTAAGTTTTGTGTTTGTTTACATGTGCTTTTAGCATTTTCATCAATTAAAAATGACAATTTGGGACCATTTTACTAGGGTGTAGCTTACATTTAAAAGTAACCCAGCTAACAAGTATAATACTGAATTCATGCTTTAACTGTGTTCATTTATGCATATTGATTTGGGCATGTACATAGTGGGCAATCCGGCCTTAGTATTGGTTGATTTGTCTGGGTTTGTTGCATTAAGCCTGGCAGAGTTCGACCTTCGTTTGATTGCTCTATCCTGTGTTGTTGTTGGGTTAAGTATAGTGACAGTCAATAACTCCTATCCCTTTTCCAGCATCTTCTTTACACATAACACATATGATTTTTGGAGTTGCGGTGTTTAGGACAACAACGATCGCCTGGCAAAAGTCTGATGAAAGCGACTTTTTGCTCTCCCTCAAACACAAGGGGTGCAGAGTATGGAGGACAAAACCTGCAAAAATAACAAATAAATAAATCTACATATTCATGCATAAACAAATATATAAATAATAGAATTTGTGATGAGATATACAAATAAATAAATGTATCAACCAATGTAAAATAATACAATATAAAACATAAATAAATGGTTAGAGAAATGCTAATTATTAAATGAAATGCAAAATTGAACGTTGTTTTTTAGTTCCACATTTCTAGATTTCTTTAATCATTCATTTATGTATGCTGTATTTATTTTTCCTTCACGCAACATGCATTTAAATATCCATTCAGGCATCACAGTCAAACTATCGATACCAAGTGCGGTTTTTGGCGGGATTTTGCAGTTTCACCATGGTGAAGAGAAGGTGGATAGCAGAGATGCTCCGCGATGCAGCGAATAGTTTGGAGAATCATAAAAGCGAGATCCTTTGCTAAAAATGTATTTATTGATTGTGAAAATTTGGTAATGTACTTATTAATGATCAGCCAATGGTGTCATAAATACCGTGTACTGATGTTTGATTAACATCCTCTTATGAACAAAAAATACATTTTATAAAAATAACTCATTTTATATAAAATAAATGAATGATTAAAGAAATATAGAATTAAAAATCAACTTTCAATGTTCCATTTCCTTTAACATTTTTGCATTTCCCTGACCGTTTTATGATGCATTATTTTGCATTAATGTGTGCATTAATTTATTTAATTATATATATTTAATTAATTATTTATGTGCACATATATGGATTTCTTTATTTATTTCCAACCTTTTTGCAGGTTTCAGCTTTCATAGCTGAGATAGAGAGAGAAGCGGGGAAGATATCACGGGAAGATGAATGTGTGAATGAAAGATTCAAATGCTTGCTGTTTTTTTTTATCTGTCAAAATGACAGAAAACATTTGGAATCATTAGTTTAAAAAATCATAGATGACTGACAAGCACTTGGGAATGTGATCTCTCGTGCACACACACACAGTAGTATGAAATGTAAATCTAGTGTACTTCTAACACATTGAGCTGTGGTGCTCTTGATAGAGATGAAGTTTGTATCCAACTCTTAGGTTTCCCGATTACGTTGTTCCCATCATTTCCTGTCTTCTTTCTGCTATCAATTTAAACAAAAGTGTCAAGAATGCCAAAACTTTTCACTCCACCTAAATTTCCTAACATGTTCATAGAGGTTTAAAAAGATTGCTACAGCTCTGTATTTTACAATTCTCAACTGAGTGTTTCTCTGTACAGAAAGCTACTCTGATGGCTAACAGCCCCAGCAGTTGCCAGATGTTCTGCAAAGAAAGTCCTCGCAGTCTGGAGCAGCAGCTGCAGGAACACCGGTACTAAATTTCACCTACTTCAATCTCCATTGTTATCAAACCAGGAAATAGTCTTTTCTACAGTGTCCCCACGATCAAAGAAAACCTTGAAATATCAGGGAATGTTAGTACTGTGTTTTTCAGAACTCAAAAATAATGGAAGTTTCTATAGTGAATACAAATGTTTCTAGTTACACTTTGCTCTAAAACAGTGGTTCCAACCTTTTTGACTCCAAGTCATCCTGAGGCCCCGTTTGAGGTTTGCCAAGGCCCCCAGGTCTAGAACCACTGCACTTAAATATTTTAACATGTAGAGTAGTACTTGCTCTCTAGCCGTAGTGATGTCCGATTTGTGAGCGAAGTAATGTAATTGTTTGAAATGGTTCACAAATTGGTTAGAGGGATTTATTTTATATTTTATTTTAAAGGTTTCCAGAAATCATAAACCACTGGAATTCCATTGGTAAAAAAGGATGGGACCTTTTTTATACCACCTCTGTTTCTGTTTGATCTGCAGGCTGCAGCAGAAGCGGCTATATATCCATAAACAATCCCAAATGCAGGCCTTCTTCAATCAGATGCACATTGTAGAGGACCCCTATGCTTCTTGTCAACCTATGGGGCACCAGGACTCAGGAGTTCCTCCTCAGTCACAGGGTTCCATAATACTAGGACATCAGCAACAGCAGAGTCCCCAAGCCTCCCCTCCATATGCACACACACAACCCCTCTGCCCTCTAATGGAGCCCAACCCAGAAGCCCTAGCGTATGAGCCTTACCTGGGCCATTTCCCTATGATGCAGCCAACACCTCTACCGCAAGGCTTCTCTGCTCAGCTACAGGGCCAACAACCAGAATCCCGAAACTACAGCTACCCAACCTGTGATCCAAGCCACTCTCCCTCGGGAGAAACACTGTACCAAGAGCAATATGACTGTCCGCTTGATCCAGGGCAGCCACCTCCAACGGGCCCAGTAGAGGGCGGTGCATCTGGATACGAAGGGCTGACACTGGGTGACCCTTTTCTGGATAGTGAAATGATGGAAACGGTGGACTCCCAGCATGGGTTTGTACTGGTGAACTGAGACAAGACAGTGAAAATAACCAGTATTACCTTGATTGATGGATGAAATTATGGAGATAAGGTAACAGGGATGGATCAAGTTTTGTATTGTCAACATTTTATATTGTGGCGAACGTGAGCTGTAATCATTTTTATTTTACAAAACTCCTCCCTACCTCCCTCCTCATTCTTCAGAGGTCCCACCTGCTGCTCTCTCTCTCTCACAAAGTAGAGGCCGGATAGCATGGTATTTGGGCCAGTACTGGGCCGGCTGTGTGGGAGCTCACCTCTCACCTCCGAGCTGACTGCAGGATAGGAGCTGCTCGCTACGCACTGTACGTAGCACAAAGACAGCCTGGAACTGCAATACAGAGCCTGCTCAACAGCACAATTAAATACTGACACATTTTGTACTGAAAGTGAACAAAAATCAAGCTCAAAAACTTTGATTATAAAAGACCGCTTATTGTTGTGCACACTTGATAAGTGCAATGTTAGTTAAAACACATGGCAATATTGAAGCAATATACTGATTCATCTGGAAGCCATAAGTAGGAATTACACCACCCAAAAATATTTCAATGGTTCAAAAGCTTGGTGTGGCTGAAACTGTGATTCTCACTAGATTCCCCCTCATCCTAAAGGCACTAAAAATAACAATCTGTTCTATAACTGTAAGTGTTATATTGTTCCTTAAAATGACAGTTCCTCTGCATCAGCACATGTTTGATTCACCATGGAGGGGTGAGACACACTTTTTCCACAGTGACGATTAATGGTGAGTGGTTTGTGTTTCAGGTGACATCACCTCTATGGGCGTTGTCAGTTTAGGCATACATTTATATGATTTAGAGTGTTCAGTTATGATTATTTCAGTGGTATTGCTCTTTACACTAATCCAGAATAGATCAGCATTTCAGAATTGCAGTAAACTCCACACATTTAGTCACAAGACACTGGATTTCGGCCAATTCGCTGCATTACCATTACGACAGACAAAAAAATGAAGATTGTTTTTACTAGAAGCATTTAGTAAATCTGTTCCACTTGAAATTACAGTCTGTGACTAAACTCAGATGCTACTTTATACAGAAAGATGATGAAGAAAATGTTCATATAAGGTCCGGGACTGTCACAGAAGATGAATTCTAAAGCTTTTTTTGGGCAGATACATATACTAGAGCACTTTGTCGAGGAAATAAATGGAAATGTAGCTAAGCAGATGGGTGAGGTGAACCTGCTTTGCTAGTTTCATCAACTAAGAAACACAAAACTCATCTCTTTTCAATAATGGACTCTCAACAAGTCAGCACTCTCTCAAAGAAGGATGCAGAGAGAGCGTGACTTGGTGATTGTTCGACATGCTTTGTGTAAAAGTAGGGGGTAGATACTTCGAATGTGCTTTCAAAATGCAACAAATATTGTATTTAATGTGATAGTGTTCTGTGTGCCTTTTTCTTTGTTCTTTTAAAGTTAAGATCTTAAAGGGATAGTTCACCCAGACATGAAAATATGATCAATATTTATTCAGCGTCATATTGTTCGCATGACTTTCTTCCGTGGAACACAAAGACATATTTCAATGTATTGGTTGAGGTTTTTCATGCAATTACAATGAATGTGGACTGAAGATTTCAAGCTTCAGAAAGGATGTAAAAGCACCATAAAACATCATAGAATGTTTAATAACTGGACGCTCTTGTCTATGTAGTTACTATCAAAGGCAACTGAAGCTTTCAGGCTTCAAAAGTGCTGTAAAAGCACCATAAAAGTATCATAGAAGTGGTGCATATGACTCGCGAATTCCAAGTCTTTTGAAGCCATACATTAGCAATTGTACAAAATTTAAGTCATTATTCACTGATAATCTGTATCCTCCACAAACGGATAATTTAGTCAGTGAGTTGAACGGATCAGTCCTATTCATGAACATACCATTCAGATGGGTTTTGTGAACCAGACAAACCCATTGACTAGTTCATGCCAAAGAGAGCTAGAGCGATTGTCAAGATTTTCCTTTAATAACGACTTAAATTGTATTGCTTCATACGACTTGGAATATACTGTAGTGCATAAGTTCCATGGACTACATGAACTATCCCTTTAAAAACTAGCTTTTCCATTTCTATTGGTATTGTTACATGAAAAATGTAGACCCAGGTTTTACAAAGGTACAAAACCAAAGTCCCCTCAGAAGTGTTCATGTATAACCCCACCATGTGGAGTTGAAGCTTCATAGTCAGCTTGGTAACAATACTTTTTTTTATTTTTGTAAATGTTTATTTTTTTTGGGGGGGTTCAATCAGTATATGCTGTTGAAAAGTATTAATAGCAATATTTCTTATAATAATAGTCCTGAAAGAACAGATTAGTGAACATGTTGCCATATCATAATCACACCTCTTGCTGGCAAACACCATTCCTTACAAATCCAATTCTACATTTACCTTCATGGTTGTTGAACACACATAAGCTAACGTTCTGTTGAGATTAAAAAAAGGAGAAAAAAAAAACAAAAAAAGGTTTATTGAACAGTTTTGTGTCTGTTTATTTTTGCAGGTGGGAAGTTCAGTATCACAACTTGCATTGTTCTGTAGAGTTACCCAGCTGGGTTACAAATAGCCTGTGTTTACATTCAAAATGGATTTCAGACTATATCTGTATATGGAACAGATGAATGCAGGTTTTGTGTCTGAGAAGGGGTCATTGGTTTAATTATGTGCATCTCTGTGTTCCAAACATTCTATTCCCTATTAGAACTATATTGCCTTTTTAAATTAATGTGATGCTGTGTTCAGTAGTGTGGTTTGAGTTCGCACTCAGAGTGAACTTCCTCTTATGCTGTGATTTTCACATGACCCTGAGGTCACTCCTGCTCATTCACACTTCCATGTATACTCTCCCTCTCTTTTTCTCATTCTCATTCAGTCTGATGGCAGATGAAGAAAGATCCAGATTTTCAGACAGCTCACCATACAGGAATGGTCACAAATTACAAAAGAGGGAGAAACAGTTGTTTCTCAAAATCAACAGCCACATAAAATGTATCTTCCCAAACTCATTTTGGGAAGCAGAAAAAAATTATTGTACGAAAAATTATATTTCACATTTGCTGCCCATTTCAATTTAGTCCCATTTAAAATGCTGCATTTAGTTAATATTAAGAACAAAAAAAATATATATATTGAGTGTTGATCTACTTGGGTGAACCTTACAAATCCAGTCAAGAGCATGTCTGATCTCACCGTGAAATCGGAAATGTCTCCGTTATGAAACGTCCCCTGAAAGAAGGGAAAGAGAGACTGCATCAGTAGCTGGTGCTATGGGAACTCCTTCCAGGAGTGACGATCTCAGAGGCCCTTTAAAATAACGACAATCTATTGGTAGATTGCGCCTGATGCTTCAGCCCTGATACACGCATCATCACAGGCTAATAGACCTGAACACATTGCTATTTTATCAGGACAGACGGAGTATAGCGGAAGGAGAGAGGAGTAGATTCGCTTTCAGAACAAAAGCGAGCCGAGAGCAAAGTGTCATGAGTTTCATGCATTCACAGTGAATGCAATCAGTCTCAATGAGTGCAGCTTATAAAACAGCAGAAGATGTGCTAAGAGATATGCTGATCGTCAAAGCACAGATAGGGAGATATAAAATAATCCACTTGCCAAGTGTGCAGATTAAATGACAAAGCAAAGATTCAGGCCTCCAGGAAACAAGAAATCTCACCGCGATCCTGATGAAATGGGGCTGTTCTCCAGTTTATATGCCCACAATGACACATGCATCAGTGGTGGAGCATCAAGCACCATTTGCCAATAGACTGGTGTGCTTTTAAAGAGCTTCAGAGACGTCACTCTTGGGAGGAGTTCCCATAGCTTCAGCTCCTGACGCAGGGTCGAAGTGATTACTCATCACTGATTATGCGAGTGCGATTACTTCATGATTCCAACGTGGTATCCAAAGCCGGGTCATCCACGATGCTGACGCAAAATGCTTCCGGTCGCACCACAGGGGAAGGTAAAACCGTTGGAGCCGATGCAAAAATGTCTGATAGGAGATGCCACTTGTCAGATCCTAGGGTACTGGAACTCCCAGAAACAACATGATGATTTCCCATGTGATCATGTTGGCATATTTCACCCCACAACCAAAAGATGGAAACAAGAAATGTATATTTCACAAAAAGAAAATGAAGCCATTTTTGTGACCTGTGTAAAAACTCATGACTGTGAATCTGACTATAACTTAAATTTAAAAGTATTTATATATACGTCATGGTAAGAATTGTTGTATTTAATTCATAATAATAAAAAAGCATTGTATTAAAGTAAAAACACTGTATTTATGCCTTACAATGTCAGGATGGCTGACAAGTTATTCGCTGTAATGGCATGATGCTTATAACAGCTACAGTGACAGACAAATGTGGTTAATGTAATAACACTCCCATTGCTATTTTATTGCAGCATAATTAGGAGGTTATCAGCATTCACCCTCAGAGGACCATCTTGATTGAGATTAATTCAGTCTGCTAAACTGGACAGGAGCAACTGACCCAATGAAGTCAGTGTTTGCTGACCTGTATCTAAGCCCCAGGCACACATTATTCAGAGTATTGTGCTGTGGACATGTCTAATGGGATTTGGGACTATATAGTATATAAATACACACACTGATTATTAGATTATACAAAATGATGTAATACAGATCTCTCACCATCAACAAACAAAACATAGGACATATCGTTCTGTTCGACGGCCATTTGATTTTTGTATTAAAACAGACACCTGTCACCAATGGAAGACAACTGAAACCTGAGGGAATATAGGAATAAAGTAACTAGATAAAAAGGACAGTTAAGACCTTTATTAAGAGTATTTTGGATGAAATGCAGGAAGAGCTTGTAGAAGAGGAGTGATGTGTGCTATATTGAGAACTCTCGCTGCTGAGATTTGTATATATTGTTGCCTAGCAACGTTTTCTTTGGTAAGGCCAATGAGCAGCAGTGTTATTATAGTCAACGAAAACTAAAATCATTTTCTTTAACAAATAAAAACTGAAATTATTGGAAAAAACTGAAACTAAACAAATACTTTTTCATAATTCTAAAACTAACTAAAATAAAATAAAAGTTATCTTGAATACATTTTAGTTTTTGATATAATAGGGTGAATATGGGCAAAGTGGGAATTGTATTTTCTTGACACTGAATTATTATCCAAACTTCACATAACCTGACATTATACCTTTGAAAAAAAGCTTAGAATGTCTTTTACCTTAATCATAAGCAAAAAATAAGAAATATTCAATACTGGGGCCTGGGTTGCTCGGCAAGTAAAGACGCTGACTACCACACCGTTGCAAGTTTGAATCCAGGCTGTGCTGAGTGACTGCAGTCAGGCTCCCTAAGTAACTAATTGGCCCAGTTGCTATGGTGGGTAGAGACACGTTGGGTTAACCTCCTCGTGGTCGCTATAATGTGCTTCTCACTATCGGTGGGGCACGTGGTGAGTTGTGTGTGAATGCCGTGGAGAATAGCGTGAGCCACCACATGCGCTAGGTCTCCGCGGCAACGCGCTCAACAAGCCACGTGATAGGATGTGCAGATTGACAGTCTCAGACGCAGAGGCAACTGAGATTCACAAAAATAACAATTCTCATCCTCATGCCATTCCAGATTTGTGTGACTTTATTTCATCTGCTGAACACAACAAAGGTTTTAAGAATAATATCTTGGCCCTGTAGGTCCATACAATAGAAGTCAATGGGGTCCAAAACTTTGAAGCTCCAGAAAGCACATAAAGGCAGCATAAAAGTCATCCATAAGTGGTTTAATCTGTTTGGGTGAGAACAGACCAAAATGTAACTCCTTTTTCACTGTACATCTATATCTATACAGTCTACAGGAACAATCATGATTTCAAGCTCGATTACACTTACTAGTACAGTTCGCAGAGCGCTAGATGGTGCTGGAAAATATAATCGAGCTTCAAATCTTGATTACCAAGGAGACTTCTGAAGTCAAGGCTTACATGTCTATGACTTACAGTAAAAAAGGACTTAAATATTGATCTGTTTCTCACCCACACCTATCATAGACATGGATTTAACCACTGGAGTTGTAAGCATTATATTTACGCCATCTTTATGTGCTTTTTGGAGCTTCAGAGCTTCAAAGTTTTGGCCCCATTGGCATGCATTGTATGGACCTACAGAGCTGAAATTTTCTTCTAAAAATCTATGTGTTCAGCAGAAGAAAGTCATTCACATCTGGGATATCATGAGGGTGAGTAAATGGATAGAGAACTTTATTTTTTGGGTGAACTATCCCATTAATTGTTTACTCTCTAAATATTAGTTTAGTAATGATGTATAATCATTTAAGGAAATACACTGTGGATCAAGCTTAAATGTCCTTTGTCACTTTACCAACATTCATCCTATATACACCAGTAAATGCTCAGCTTTGGCAGCCATAAAAAACACTAAAACTAAAATAAAAAGTAACTAAACTGAAACTACAATTTTCGGAAAAAAATAAACAGACAAACTGTGAAAACTAAAGAAATTAAACTAAGTTGCAATGACAAATTGAATATAAAATAGAAATAAAACTAAATTAAAAATCCAAAACTATAACACCACTGATGAGCAGGGCAATGCAGTAGTCCAAGCATGAGGTTTTGAATGTTTATTCTAAAGTTTCAGCATCTGTCATGGTGAGTATGGGACAATGTTACATAGATATGTGAAGAATGTGGAAGGGTTGTTTCAAAGCTAGTGGTGGAATATAAATTACATCAACATAGCAGTGAATGCTGAGACCATATTTACAAGTGATATCACTCGAAGAGAGTCATTAAAAGAAGAGGGCCAAGTACTGAACCCTGGGGAACACCGGACCTAACACAGCCATTAACACCAACATTGTCTGTAACCTTAACATATAGACAGATTAACTTCCTGTAAATGGAGAAACATTACTAATTCTGTCTGCTGAGCAATCCTAACTGAAGAATCTCTTCTGATACTATAATTCTGAAATATAATCAATATTTGGCCTCCTCAATCAGGGTAATTTAACTTGAAGTGGAGCTTTGCTACATTATTCTGGTAGATTAATTGTAGATTTGTGATTTCTACTTCCATCAAAGCACAATCAGTGCAGCCTGAATGACAACAAAACCCAAATCTGGACAAAACAAAACATTGCAGCATCTTGTGACAAGACCACCTCATCTCACTCATTTCAGCTTGATTTGCAAATCAAACCAATGTTCTTGGCATATAGTGCCATGCTCTACCACTTCAGCAAAAGGAACACACTTGAGCTACAGGAACACCAAGCAAAAGAGAGTGGATCTTTATTTGCCATCTGTAGCACAGCTGCAGTTGCATAATCCAGCTAACACACAATCAGGAACATCTGAAATCTATTGGCTACAATGACCCATCCTGCAACACAGGAAGGACAGAGCATCATCACTGACAATAGCAAGGCCTTAAAACTCTGCGAGGCTTGCATACATCCACTTTCTTCAACAAGTTTTGCTCCAAGTAGTTGGATATGCAGTGGCCATTTATAGGATTGATTACAGAAGACATTAATGCAAGTTTTAGATAGCTGCCTAATGATCCACTGTCTCGATATACAGGCTCAGGTAATGAGACAGCATTACTCATGCAAACCTGTAAGCTAAATTCAGCCTGATCTATGACTACATGCCCTCAGACAGTGAGAGAATTTTGGGCCAGTTGACAGAATGGTCACCTGCCTTGTTGGAGCAGTGCTTATGTTTCAATGAACTTACAATTGTTGATTATGTATTTTGATATTTTTTCTGATGCTTAAAGTCAAAATATGGCACAAGTCATGTGGTGTAACCATCTGGAGACGATATAAAAAAAATTTAATTAAAAGCTAATATTCTTGAAAAAATATATGTTGACATGACTAGTGCAGAATAATCTAAACATTTTTACTTAGAAACAATTTTGTTTTACATTTTTTACTAATATTGGAAAAACTTTTGTTCATCAAATCAAACATAAAATAAAGATGCACATGACCAGCCGAATACTACTCCCTTAATCTCAGTTATGTGACACTCATTGATTAAAAGTAATCATGGCTGACTGTGTAATGAATTTCTACAATGGCTTCTGAAACAATTGATTTAAATGATGCTGCAGTCAACCAGACAGGTGTCAGTGTAAGTACAACAAGGCACAAAAGACAAACATTACAGAGAGAACCTTTAATTTTAAATATACATTTGAGTACACTTAAATATTCAAGAAAGATATTTTACAATGTTTTACTTGGTTTGCAAACTTTAATAAAATGCTATAAATGTTCTCAAATATTGTGTAACCTACATGGACACAAAGGTTACATTTCTACAAACTTGACGTGAGTTTTAAACTAGATTTGCTTTTCATTACCTTTGATAACCTTATTTGCCAAGGACCCATATGCATTTTTATGTTTTAAACAATTCAAACATTTGGTTATTGGTGATGTTTTGTACAATGTTTGAGGAATTCCGTTGATGGCTACAATATTTAGCTGGCTGTCTTAAATGAGGATTTGTTGGAACCATTGTCTTGGGTGAACCAAGACCTCTATAGTCTTGGAAGCCAGTTAAAAATTATACAGCTTTACATATATAACATTTAAATTGCATGAATTAAACAGTTTTTTTTTTTTTTTGTGCTAAATTGAACTGTAAAATCAAAAAAACTGGCCCAACTCGGCCAGCAGAATAAAATCCTTATGGTTGAGCACTGCTTTCTTATAATAAGTCTCTAATCAAGCAAGCTGGTGAAATTTGTTCTAACTAGGTGTACTCCAAACAGTCTACAGTCTAAGAGTCATTACATCCGTTGAATAATGCTCGTTAAAAAGACATCCAATACTACAGGAGAAGTGCCAGACTGCAGCACCTCAAGTTCCTGCCAAACTTAGTGACAGAAATATGCAATCCAACGCCCTCGATAAGATCATCAGCCAGGTAACTGAAGAAAACCAGGAGACCAAAAACCTGATTCCTGATTAATCTTTCAAATTCATTTAGAATGACAAACTCTTCGAGACGATATCAAACAGTTGTAACGCACGCACTGTTCCACTTACAATTTTGCAACGGTTAGTCAGTGAGAGAGTTTAAAAAAGGAGGACAAAGGCAAGATACGTTGTTCAAATGGTTTTATTAAATTCCCAAAAGTACACTAATGACCCAATGGAGTTAAAACAAAAAACATCCTCATGATACTGAACATGAACAAAGGAGTGTCCTCAGAATGCAGTCGGTGCATGTTGCTTGTATTAATGAATATTGCTGAATTCAGTTTATCACCTTCTACAAAAGAGAGCGTTCCTCTGGCAGGCTAAATCATTTAATGACAACCATGCAACAATCCTACCATTTTTTATGTTCACTACAAGAAATTTGTGAAAACTTACAAAATGACAAATTTGAGTTATAACTAGACATTATTGGCACAGAATTTCAAACAAGATCTTCGAGAAAGTGTAAAGAGGGGCTTCAACTGATCCTGCAAAAATGCAGGTGAGACTAAATTGAATTAAGTGTGAGCTGTTTAAGACTCAATCATATTGAAAAATGCTCAAAGTAACAAAGTGTGACTTTATTATGTCAATTATATTTTAAGAGAGAACGCAATCTAACCATGTGTTTAGAAGACTACTTGCCCTGCGTACACAGAGGACTCTGCGGTTAAACCGTGTGAGCACATGAGAAATTTTCCCTGGAGTGGGAATACATGTAAACAATGCACCGTGCACTTGCAAATCTACTAAAGCAACTGAACAGGCATTTTGTTCCATCTGCTACTGGCAGGATGAGCTCTAGTCTAAAGAAAAGCAATGGCATGCTGAAGTAGGCATGTACCGATTATGATACGACTGCGCTGGAATGGCTTGCAGGGGTGATCTTTGAGCATCTGAAGAGCTGTGCGCAAACAGTTTGAGGATGCAGAGAGGAGTTGTGGCAAAAGCATGTTTGAGGCAGATTTACGTACAATATGAGAGGTACTACTTGACACAAGTCCATCCTTTGATCATTCAATATCTTTGAGTACACAATAATACACTGATGATACTTAACCATTCAAAATGAACAATAAATAGAATGCAACAAGTTTTGTGTTGTCAGTTTTCAAATGGTGTGGAGAGCAAGTCTATCAGGCCAAGGCAAGAACTGAGGAGAGAAAAACAAACAGCATTGAAGAGAATTCAAATGTTCTGAGATGATTTACGCTGTATTCATTTCATACATTTCTATGGATCAGATAGCCATTCGATCATGAAGAGGCTGTCAATCAAGTTTAATAAAATTTATAACATCTACTTGAAGGACCAAGTAAATATTTACAATATATAATGATATATTAATTTATACCATGGTGCATTCGACTACTCGATTCTGATTGGCTGGAATACATGCCGTTAAAACCACCGAATCATGTAACGCATACCTAGCCGTGGATTATATATTATGCAATGTGTAAGGGATAATGATATAATTATAATATGATAAAATACACATAAATCAGATATTTCAAATAAATGATCATATACATATATTGTGGCAGCAGACAAGTAAAGCATTTAGACAACACAAAAGGGGTCTCTAAAAGACAAAATATTGTTTATTTCGGTCTTATTGAATAGAAGCCTATTACTGGTCCAATTCTGGCTGGGCCATTTTTGATTGTTGGTCCATGTACTCATGTGTCAGGCGGATGCTTTTGGAGCACTAGTTTTCAGTGTATATGGCCATAAGCGCTGTACTTTCAGGATGCAGTGTAAACATAGTTTGAAACTTTGAAAAACATGAAACTTGCATTCTGTTGTACTTGGTCCATCTGTCTTTGAGCGCAAGACCGCATCATCTGTGGGAGGCGGTGCAGCCTGCTCTCGTTTTCCACAGATTTGCAAAAACATGGTAAATTCCTTATGGAATTTACACACAGTTTGGGGGCATGATTAATTGCGTTATTTTTAGAGTTGGGTATTGATACAGATTTCCCAATTTGATTTCGATTTACAATCTCTCAATTCTAATTAATTCCAATCTCGATTAAATTCGATATAGATTCATCTGGTACATTTCTGTTACAATATCATTTTGATTACATATGAAAAATTCACTCTCAGCTAATGCTCCTAGTTATAAAAGAAACCTTCTAGGATAGTGGTTATCAACCAGGGGGTCATGACCCACTAGGGGGCCTCAAGATCTCTTCAAATTATTTAAAATATGTGATAGATTATTATGTTTATAATTCAACTTACTGAAAATGCTACAAATTTAATAACTCCCTTCAACAGCTTGCTTTTTATGACATTTCTGGAATCAAAAGAAAATATCTTACAATAGATATATCTTATAGCCTACATGGGGGGCATTCAAATATTTTCTGTGACAATGAGGGGCCTTGGATTCAAAAAGGTTGAGAACTATTTATCTAGGCAGCGTTATAGGTATAATTTGAAATAAAATATTTCACAAATGACATTTTCTAATTAGTTTATCAAATTGGTCACATTTTAGCTTTTGAACGTTTTCAAATTCAGTCTATTCAATTAACTACCTTAGCACATCCATGTGTGATTAAAAAAAATACATTTAATTCTAGTCAACAACTGATTGTAAATACACAAAGGGAATTAAAAGAGAATTGTTTTTTAAATACATATGGATCCGTGGAGACACAGAACGAGTTAAACCAAAATTTTACTCTCAACACGCAGTGAAGACCTCTGTGCTAATAACTTCTCCACTATACCATTTAAGCACTGGTGAGTGAAATATGAACATTAAACAGGCAGTGGCTAACCACCAAAATTGTTAGCAGTACAGCACAAACTTTGGTCACATATGAGATTTACTTGCATTATAGAGGGTTGCCACAAAGTGAAAGCTTGATCTTGGGATTTAAAAATCGATAGAGAACGTTCAAACTAAGATCACGCTGCATTGGAAAAATCTAGATTTCTACCCAGCCCTAGTTGCTTTTAATGCGTTACTTTTCATATAAATAAATCACACTAAATAAACACGTTAAATTGACAGCCCTTGAATGTAAACGCCTTCCAAGACCTATTTGAGATGGAAACCAATGAAATCATTCAGAAGTTTGAGATGCAACTCAGACAAATATATCTGGTTGTTCAGGCCACATATGTAAACTTTACAACTCACAGAACTACAGTATGTCACCATGCAGATGTTTGGAAGCCCGAAGACAACACAAAATGTGGCAAAAAACAGCTGACACCTTTTGCTATGCAATCAAAGCAATTTTAGTTGCATCCATTAGTGACTAGCTTCATCATGGAAGTGAACTTGCATATAGCGCAGGAATAGTAGAACAGATTTATATTGGTTTTGCGGAGACACATTAGTCTGGCCAGGAGTAAATGGAATGTGCATGCGCAATCCAATCACCAGACTCATGGTGAATAAGTGTAAATACGTATATATGCTTGTAAGTTCAAGGGATACATACCACTTATAGCCTCCTGAGCAAAGTATTTCACATCCATATCTTGGTCTGTGGCTAGTTTCTCCAGTGCTGGTTTGACCTCTGCTTGTAATGCACTGTAGGACACATAGTTGAAGTGTTACTAAAAGCAGACATGCCAACAACCATCAATAAAAGAAAGTATGGCAGTCATTATTTAGACTAACAAAAAATGAACATACCTGTTTTCCAGGACTGGTCCAATTTTCTGTAAGCTTTTGGCCACGTTGAAGCGCACATTGGCCACTTGATCATTGGCCATCTTGAGGACAACAGGCAACATGTGCTTTGTGGTGATCTCCTCTCCGCATGCTTCAGACAGAGCCTGAAAGCACATATTGTATAGATAAATTTAACTGGGTGTGAAAATTCTAAATGAGTTTCTATTAGAAGAACACTGTTGTTAAAAGAGCAAAACACCAACCACAGTTTCAATGTTTCCAGACTCACATTGATGCAGAAAAGAGTGGTCATCCTGTGAAGGTAGTTGGGATCGTTGGCCATGCCAAGCACTTTGGGCACGATGGTGTTCTGGGCCCACTCTGCTCCAAACTTTTCAACCAGCTTCATCAGATTACAGGTGGCAGCCTCTCGGATGGCATACACTGCGAGTTTCGAAAATATGCTTTTGTTACCTCTACTTCTATCAACAGTAGCAGGGCGATATTTATAATATTTTTTAACCACAAATATGTAAATCCAGATTACAGTCCACTGCATTAATACCTGAAGGCACACGTTCTTCATTATCACGAGCAAGTAGTCATTTCGCACACTTTTATCCAAAGCCACTTTCAGCACACTCATTAAAGTTGCTGATTATAAATATAGAAACAATACATTTTTCTGCACAAATACATTAGTAATTTGAGTGTGTAGGGGAACCGACTAGATTACATATTTCGCTGTGTTTCACAGGAGTGGGCGGTTGCTAACTGCAGAGCACTTTCTGTGCAATTTGCCGATTGTTGGATCTTTTTTTAAAGGATCACTTGGAGATCTTCATGAGGAATTCTGCTATTATACATGATTTAAAATAAAAAATATTTAATAACGCAGACAGATCTCCTTTAGAGTCAACATAAAACAGCATCCGCAGCATTTTAAACTATTGACACTCCAAAATTCTGGCCCTTTGAAAATGGTCTTTGACAATGGGGGCCCTCTGAGTCAAAACGGTTGAGGACCACTGCACTACACCACACCACCGCCGGTATCAAATAAGAAGTCCACCATTTAACTTGCTTTTTTTTTTTTTTTTTATATACGTGAATATACGCCAGTGTCGTACTTTATATAGATTGCTGGTGAGAGACGGACATGGATTTTGTGCTGTATACCAACCTTGTTTTGGTGTTCCACGTAACTCCAGCTGATTACATTCCACCTGACTTTGCAATACGTTGAAGAGTTTGCAATCTAAGCCATTTAAACTCCATTCTGGGAAGAGCAGACATCTACAAAAATCCTGTGAATATGTGCATTACCAATCTGCTTAACCGTAGACAGCATGAAATAACCCCTTTATCAAATGGTTCTGAATTGGCCCGAGACAATCCTATTTAGAATTTAAAATTCAGGTCAAATCCCCCCACGTTATTTTTCAAAGAAATAATAAATATACTTGACAAACAACTTGTGATGCGCACTTCCAATAAGTAGGTCAAGCTTTAAATAGATTATAAACACACAAACCGATGGTCCATTTTGACAATCTATGTGTCTTACACAGTACATATAAATCCACTTTGATTTTGAATTCAGTCAGTCTTTTTTTGTATGTCCTGTAAATGCTTTTTTTTTTTTTTTACTAAAATGCACCAGTCTGATTTTTTCAAAGTCTGAGTAACAGACTTAGATATTGCAATTGTAACTTGGCATCCCCCTGGATTTATACACATTATTCAAACCACAACTGGCCTGGTGCTTATGCTCAGAAAAATTAAGATGACAGGCCACATGTATCTAACATCCTTCCATCAACTATTCTATTACACATTGTGCCATGCATTGTGCCTGTATGTATTCGTCAAAAAAGACAAGTTCACTTCAGAGAGCAGAGCGCCGCCCTGACTCTGAGTGCTTATGTAAGGAGAGCGCTGGCCTAGCAGCACAGGATATACAAGAACATTCCAGTGATGTAACCCATCTGGCCCTTTGTCTACAACTGTCAGAGTGCAATGCATGTGTCTATGCATGTGTGAGAGAGTGTTCTCCTCTGTGAAAATCACCATGCAAAACACCTCAACAGCTGGATCTAATCAGCTCATGGTTTAGAGTGAGATCATACCCATTCTGACAACCATTAAATTAAAGCTTTACTAAGAGACCCACCAATCTGGAACATTCATTACCATTGACATGCAAATCAAAGCAAGATCAGCATGCAGTTCAAAAGCCTAATCTATTCAATAGCAGGGGCAGATAAGCATCAGAATGAAACTGGAAATAGGTTGATATGAAAATAACTGGCAACCCGCTGTGAAATCTGTGGTTCATCCACAGTGGTCACTTCTTATTTCATTAACCAGCCCACCTGTGCTATGCATTTAGTACAATGAAAATTAGGGCTGGGAATTATGCAGTTATATAACATGCAGCATTAGAAATCTGACAATTTAGATTCTTGAATACCCTTTATACTGCGGTAAATCCGCACCATGATTTCGATCAAATTGGTCACAAAGGTGGGGCCTGGGTAGCTCAGCAAGTATTGAAGCTGACTAACACCCCTTGAGTCACGATTTCAAATCCTGGGTGTGCGGAGTGACTCAAGCCTGGTCTCCTAAGGAAACAAATTGGCCCGGTTGCTAGGGAGGGTAGAATCACCTGGAGCCACCTCCTCGTGGTCGCGAGGAGTGGTTCTCGCTCTCAATGGGGTGCATGACAAGTTGCGCGTAGATCGCAGAGAATAGCATGAGCCTCCACATGCTTTGAGTCTCTGCGGTGTCAAGCACAGCGAGGCATGTGATAGATGTGCAGATTGACAGTCTAAGAAGCAGAGGCAACTGAGACATGTCCTTCACCACCATGATTGAGGTGAGTAACCATGCCACCACGAAGACCTATTAAGCAAGCATGCCAAATTGGGGAGAAAAGTGGATAATAAAAAATAAATCAGTCACAAAGCATAAAACTAAAGCATACTCTGCAAACTGTTGCCCATGCTTGCTTCCAGCATAGACAGCTTCATTCATTATTATGGGAGTAATTTAGCTTTGATGTGATGCACTGCTTGTGTCCGGTGTATGCAATATGTAACATCTCAATTTACTGCAACAATATCGAACTCAACAGATATTGCAGTAACAGGTCTGCAAGATCTAATCAGAACTAAAATGTATTACTTTTGAGTCTCTTTTTATATTGCTGTCAGAATTATTCATTTGTTATGAATAATCGTACCTTTTGGTTTGTGTCCATCAAGTTCCAAATAATAGAAAATAATCTAATGAGATTGACTTCTTTTGAGATTGACAATTTAAAGGGATAATTCACCCCAATATTTTAATTATGCCATCAGCATTTACTCGCCCTCATTTGTTCAAAACCCATTTTACTTCCTATCAATTTTGCTGGTGCAAATGTATGGCAAATATACATACATAAACATGTCTGAGAATGCACTGTCATAACTGATCCAGGAGTACATAAAATAGACCAATGCAGTTGTGAACGCATATATATATATATATATGTTTTCCTGTGGTCAGACAAGACAGCACTAAGGAATGGAACTAGGAGGGCAGAATGCACAGCTGTACTTCTCAGGTTTATTGGTCGCTCAAACTTATAGCCCTGACATCTGGAACCTCTGACTCAATCTTCGACTGTTATCCACAACAAGGGTAGGTGGAAACAACAGCTGTACTTCTTGGCTGTTCCCTCTTCAATGTTAGCAATTAATCGGTCAGAACTTAAACTGCTTTGGTTGGCTGCGGTCAATAACTCAATATCTTTCTATTTTCCTCGAATACTCAAAAGAATCCTCTTGCATAGAAAACAGAAGGATTCAGAGGACATACCGTGATCAATGAGCCATGCCATACACAAGGAATTCAACTTCTCATCAAAGAACTCCACTCCCTGGGAACAATGTTGAGACAGTTACATTCTGTACAGTTTAAAGGAATAGCTAAGCCATAAAGGAAAGTTCTGTCATCATTTACTCACTCTCGTTTGGAAACCTGTATGACTTACTTTCTTCCATTGAACACAAACAGAAAAGTTAGACTAAGCTGCTTTTTTTTTTACAACACAAATTAATGGGGAAATGGGCTGTCGAGCTCCAAAAATACAAAATGTTGTATCATGTAGTAGTCTATCTGAAAACATAGCTTTGCGCAAGATAAAAACTGAATTTTAAGGCATTATTTGCTTAAAATCTCAAATTGGCACGACAGATCTCGAAGTGCCATGTTCGAATTTAACTGAGAATAAGATATGAGAGCTATTATGGATGGCAGGGAAGATATTTGGGGAACAACGGCTTAAATATCAGTCTGTTTCTCACTTAAAACTACCGTAATTTCCGGACTATTGAGCGCACCTGAATATAAGCCGCACCCACTGATTTTTAAATAAAATATTATTTTGAACATAAATAAGCCGCACCTGTCTATAAGCCGCAGGTGCCTACCATTGAAACAAATGAACTTTACTCAGGCTTTAACGAAACACGGCTTGTAACAAAAATAAATAGGCTTTAACGAAACACGGTGTGGCAGCGGGGCGTAGTCAAGCTACCGTCCGGAGAGAAAAGCGGTAAGGGCGCTTACACCTGAGCTAAATTATGTCTAACACCTGTGTCTAATTTCAGTAAGCATGGGGAGAGCGGCATAAAAGGCAGCAGCCACAGAGCTGAGAGAGTGACACACGCCAGTCTAGTGTTGGCGATAGAAGAATTGAGAAACTTTATAAAATTGATTGTAAACATTGCTGTGGCTATTAAAAGCCTTACCTGGAACGCCAAGTGCCCTGCTGAAAGCTGTCACACTGGTGCCCGTGTGACAGTTTTCCCAAGAAGGACACGTGAAGCAGGGCACTTGAAATTAGACACCGGTGTTAGACATAATTTAGCGCAGGTGTAAGCTCTTACAGCTTTTCTCTCCCGGACGGGCGCTTGACCACGCCCCCGCTGCCACACACGGCTTGTAATAAAACATTTGCAGTAAACAGTAGCCTACCAAGAAAGTGTCGGAGTTGAATAGCCTCAGATTTAGTTGTGTTTTTGCACTGAGTCAATTCCTCACGCTGCTGTTTCCAGCGTCTTATCATCGACTCATTAAGACCAAGCTCCCGTGCAGCAGCCAGATCAATCGCCTTCAACTTGAAAGCTGCATCATATGCATTTCTCCATGTCTTTGCCATGGTGAGGGTGACAAAATTACTACCGTAATCAGAATGATGGGAAGTTTGAGCCTCGATTTAATCTAAACAGTAAACAAAAAAGTTGTTTTGACCTTAACCCGCTCGGCAATTTCATTGGTCTAATGAAAGCTTCACGCCGCAAAAAACTGAGCACGCCACAGAATGTTTTTTTTTTTTTTTATAAAATTTGAAAGCGGGAAAAATCCATATATTAGCCGCGTCATTGTATAAGCCGTGAGGTTCAAAGCCTGGGAAAAAAGTTGCGGCATATAGTCCGGAAATAACGGTACTGTATGGTTTCAAAATACTTCAAATACAGCACACAAGTCATATGGACCACTTTTATTGTACTTTTGGTCATTTTGGAACAATAATAACAGAACTTTCATTTTTAGATCAACTATTTGGCAACACTTTACAATAAGGGGAACTAGCCTTTATTTCAGATCTAAATAATCAATCTCTATGCAGACGTAAGAGTGGAGAACAGACTTACCAGTTGGCCTGCCAGCAAGGGCATGTACTCTATGATGGCCAGTCGAACTCTCCATTTGGCATCCTCAGCCAGTTCCACTATAGCCGGCAGCAGGGATTGAGAGAGCTGCCGGATCCCGATCACCTCATTCACACAGTCCAGATTAGAGATGATGTTCAATCGCACCTCAGGACACTGTGGAAAAATATATATAATGAATGAATTGCACATTCTTTAGTTTTTAAACTTAAATTGATTAAATGTTAGGGATGTCCCTATGCCAGTTTTGTTTTAGAACGAGTACCGATACTTCTTTTTTGGTACCATCTGATCAGATCCCTGTTTATTTTATTTGTTTCTGAAAACCATATCAACAGTTTTTCGAATTTTTCACCAAAATGGTGTCTAAATAAAGGAAATTTTAAAAACTGTAATCAAATTAAAATAGAACAATTAATTTTCAAAAAAAATTTTTTTATCAAATAAAGTGCTTTTATACGAAACCTCAAAGCACAATCCAACATTGGAGCTATTTTTTGTCAAATAAAGTGCTGCATAAAAGAGTATCACAGATGCATGATATTGCTTAAATATAATACATTTACTTAGTAGTAGTAGTAGTAGAAATATTACAGTGAATATTACATAACTATACAGTAGTTGTATCTTTCTGTCATACTTTTTTCCATTTAAATTGATCTTTTCTTTTTCGGTGTGTTTTGATGGTAGCTTCTCACCTCCAGAAAAGCAGATCACTCCTGAACCCAATGTGATTATTAAACAGCAAATAGCTGCTATTTAATTAAATATGTAGACTGTATGTGCCTTGCACTACAAAGTGAACTGGCACTCTGTTCGAGGTCATCTGTTACAAACAGAGGCACAATGCTCATGATGGTGTTTTCCATGTATGAGACAAGGAGTTCTAAAAGGTATGAGCAGGGAGGGGTAAAAAAAAAAGAATAGGGCTTGGTGATGGCAGCTGAAAGGCAATGCCATCTTCTGAAAGGACGTTTCAGAAGCAGAAAAAATTGGAAACATCTATTTACATTTGGCTGAAAGATTGCAACAAATATTTTTGTACTTTGGAATAATACGCACAAATAAAGACCAGTAAAATGTATTAAGTAAATAGTAAAAATGTTATTTCATGTTGACTTTAAGGCCAAAACACACTTCACGCAAGTACGCAAACACAGGTGCGAGTGCTTGGCCAATGCATGTCAAAAGCGTGGTCCCATTGTACGAACATAATGTGTGCTCTTGCACTGCTCTGGCAGTTATAACCTCAGACCACAAGGGAGCGAAAGAGTTTTTTTTAGGTGCAACGATACCGGATGTTGAGTAGTAGTAATACAGTTGAAGTCAGAATTTTATTGACTATATCACAATCCAGAGTCAGAAGTTTACATTCACTATGTTAACTGTGACATTAAACAGATTGGAAAATTCCAGAAAATTATGTCAAGCCTTTAGACAAATGTTACATGGAGGTGAAAGTCATTCGCCACTTATCTTCCAGTCCTCGCTTCGCCCAGACACCTCTTGCTCCGCCCTGCTCACCACTTAGATGGCATCATGAGGAAGGAAATTGATGTGGATATATTGAAGCAACATCTTAAGACATCAGCCAGGAAGGTAAAGCTTGGTCACAAATAGGTCTTCCAAATGGACAATGACCCCAAGCAGACCTCCAAAGTTGTGGCAAAATGGCTTCAGAACAACAAAGTCAAGGTATTGGAGTGTCCATCACAAAGCCCTAATAGAATATCCGATAGCAAATTTGTGGGCAGAACTGAAATAGTGTGTGTGTGAGCAAGGAGGCCTAAAAACCTGACTGAGTTACACCAGTCCTGTCTGGAGGAATGGACAAAATTCCAGCAACTTATTGTGAGAAGCTTGTGGAAGGCTCCCCAAAATATTTCACCCAAGTTAAAAAAATCTAAAAGGCAATACTACCAAATACTTAAAGTGTATGTAAACTTCTGACCCACTGGGGATGTGATGAAAGAAATAAGAGCTGAAATAAATAATTCTCTCTACTATTATTCTGACATTTCACATTCTTAAAATAAAAGTAGTGATCCTAACTGACCCAAGACAGGGAATGTTTTCTATGCATTTGGCTAAGGTGTACGTAAACTTCTGACTTCAACTGTATAGGGAAGTTGCCATTTCTTGCCAAGCTTATTCAAATCTCTGTTTTATTTGAATGGAGAGGAGTCATACAAATTTTGATTTATCCTAACTTGTTCGGCAAAAGTTTTTGATTGAAAAAAGAAATCCGCTGTAGCGGCCCTTGCGGCAATACAGCACGTACTTGTGTTGGGTTATGAATTGTGCTGCGACACATTTCGCAATGCAACAACACGTGAAATTGAGCTTGCAGGGCAAGATGTGTCAGCTTTCACGTGCTTACGGTGAGTATGTTTGGGCCTTTAAAGTCCTCAATTTTATGAGTATAAGAATTAAAGTATAAGAATAAAAATCACATGTAAATTTTTCAGTGAGAAGATAAGTCTCCATCTTTTATATACAGTATTTTTTTTTTAATTATTTTTCATTAAGAGGCCCCAGGAGGAGGCTTGCCTCATGTGACTTTGTTAAAGCACACGCATGTATGTTGCCAAATATTTGATGACTTGCTTGAGCAAGTGCACTTTGGTGACTGACTAAAATCCAGACAAGTTTGTTAGTCAAACAGAGCGAGAGGATAGGCAGCCGATGGAAATACACTTCAGGACAAACTTCACAGAATCCAGCTCTTAACATTTTCTGATTGTGTGTTTGACCTCTGAGAGGAGACTAATAAAACATAAGGGAACACAAACACAGGAGGCATGCGTCTGGACAAGTTTCAGATTTGGCACAGTTTAGCTAAAACCAGAGGCTAAAGTTCAACTTTATTTAAGAACAGAGTAAGAGTTTATTACCAAGATCTAAAAGCTAATGTGTCAAACAGAGTGGTCATGGACAGGATCCCAATTAAAGAACATCAATCAGAGTTTTTAGAGTCGAAAATAATTTGTGCTGGCACAAGGGCTCAGTTTACACCTGGTATAAACATCCATCTTGGGTGATCCGATCACAGTTTGTCCAATGAGAAATATTGCTGTTTATATCCGGTAGTAACATATCCCGTGAACACTTGTGTTCGTATTTAAAGGAAAGGGTCTAAAAAGTAGCAAAATCAATGCATTTCCAACAGCTTTAGAGAAATACCTGTATTTACTGAATATTGGATGTTGATTTCAGGCATACTGAAGAAGTTTCTTGAAGTCTTGTGCATGTGTATGAGGTGTCTGGGATTTTCCAAATGGAAGGCCATTCATAATTCATACTAAAATCTACATGCAACCAGCAGTTTTACCTCAGGGATTGATTGACAGGCGAATAGGCGGCCATTCACTGTTGTCTGGGACACATCAGGAGAGATTCACGTTCACACTACAAATGTGATGTGGTCAATTGCATTTCTGTCTACTGAATCTGTACTGACTGTCTGCTTATGGTTTGAGAGATTGGGTTACAAAAAATTTTAAACCCTGATTATGCCTGTTTTTAGCCCTGAGATGGATTTTAATACCAGGTGTAAATGGGGTCAAGGTGACTCAACAAACCTGTAACAAAAACGTGTGTGTCTCTGCACTAAAGTATAGTCCTAAGGAGCTGGGACCACAGAAGACAAAGAGAGACAGATTACAGATTGGCCGATCGCCAGGTAGGTTACCTCGTCCTTCAGTTGGGCCAGGAAAAGAGGCAACAGATGTTCTACAGTGTTGTCCTTTCCCAAAATGGTAGAGAGACCCATGATGACAGATGCCAGGGCAGACTTCACATGCTGGTTTGTGTCAGACACCAGCTCCTTTAATGGGAAGAAAAGGAGGTTTGAGGGCTTTTAAATCAAGCTATTCTTCTACAAGTAACTCTAATAAGAGACAAGGTGATTACTGGAGTCTTTGAAGACAGACATTGCGGTGCCTTGAAACCTGGACATTTATTTACTTGTAAAATTTCCAAGAGAGTCTGAAAGCCTGTAATAATCGATGATCTCATGTTTCGGCAAACAGCATGTATGTACAGGCTAATTGTCAATCACATCTGCTGACTAAGTAAGCAGAAAGCGGTTTGTATCAGTGAGGAATTATCTGATTTCCTTAGCTTATTAACAGATGTCAAACATCAGGTCATAAGACTCTCAGGCCACACATGCAAAGAGTGATTTGTAAAGCTCAAGCAGACACACAAAAGCCTCTACCAACGTTCTTTTTTTCCCTTGTTGTGCAGTCTTTAAAAACAGGCCTGTTTTGAAAAGGAACTGGGATTTATATGAGCTTATCACTAAAAATGGTGAGGAAAGTTGGGGACCAGTCTATATTTGCAACTTATTTTAAGCAGTGATTCCAGATTTGTGAAAAAAGTCATGCTTTTGAACCAATTCTTTGTAATGATTTGGTCAAATTGATCAGTTTAATTTGTAAATCACTACACTTTACCATGTTATCCATATGTTTTTACCAAAATATGAGCTACTGCATTTATTGTTACAACTGTAAAATTATAAATTATAGGATCTTCAAACAGCGCAAGACGCTTTCAGAATCTCTCATTATCTAATAGTTTTAATATAAAATTAATATATTTCAATGACAGTGGTGGCTAATACCAGAGAATATTTAGCCCTGGGAATGAGAGAATGGGAGAAATTGGAATGCCCAATATGGCAGATGTAGAAAGGGAAGTTCCACCTTACAGGTAAGAGAGCCAGTAACCTTTTAGATAGAGACATCTCCTGTCACTTAACTAATAAACACGCATGCACATTAGCTGGACCAGCAAGACAAGTATATATAACATGCTATTTGATTGTTATCTTGACCAGCTGTTTTGGAGATTTCGGTTTTTCCCCCATTCAAGTAGAGAGGATCTGTACATCCATGCTGCTTGTATTCATAGAAAATAGCTGCCCATTACTACAGTATTTTAATATGATAAATAGCGAAGTTTAATTGATAACTTTTTGAAGTAAAACTGTGAGGTGGGTGACATGAGCCATGAACACCACATCATTTGTAATTTATATAATACACATTACAATTTACATAGTCTTACTGAAAACCATAATAAAAGGAGTATTTAACTGAAAATATATGAAACCAAACAGTAGTAGTAAAATGCCAGGACTTCTGAGAACTCTTAAGTGATGTCCAAACGAATGACTAAACAAAATTAATCAAATTTCCCATGGCTAATGTGAAGGTAAGCTCAGGCTGTCCACTAATAAGTCTTGATAATTGCCATCTAACAAAAGGTTAAGATAAGAATGGGATAATGGACTATCTGCACAGCTCAGTATTACAAACCAGGATATAAAAAATAAAATAGCAACCCAATCCCAGCCTGATGATTTAGTAAACCCTTATACACGTTTGACAAGGGATCTAACTGGTACAATAGATATAACAACAGTGACCCCTACTGCCCATGACCTCCTGATAGCATCAACAGCCCAATCACAGAATTTAGTTAGCGAACCTATTGATGAAGTCATGAACAAATTATTCAACTTTGTGCAATTCTAGAGACGGGGCATAAAGTTATTAAATCTTATATGCAACTGTAAATATGTATGAAGCATCTACAATAATCAATTTTGCATACCAAAAATGGTATCACTTCTTAATGGCTTAGGTAAACACTTAGCAAATAACAAAATAACAACCAGACCTATTATAAGAACTCTTGCAGAGACAATGTGGACATCTGCCCAGCCCCAGAAATGATCTCACATAATCAAAAAGTTTTCTATGTACCCCCTCTTGAGAACTTGGCTTCCACCATGTAGCATAACTGTTCAGACACATGCGATTTCATAAACAAGCAGGCAAGTTTACAATGTGTACCTTGACGCATGGCAGAATATGAGTCATAATGATGGTCTCCCTGCTGTCTTCAGGCAAATTTTCACAGAACACTGGGAGATAAACAGGGCATCAGATAATGTTGTTATTGTGGGAGTTTTCATAGAGACATCAGGCTTTGGAAGTAGGCAGAGGGAAACCGTACCTTTCACCTTGTTGGCTGCAGCAGCCCGGACCTCAGCCTCACAGTCTTTCAACAAATTCTGGAATGCCGGGACAAGATCGTTCTTGGTGATCTCTGGGCCAACTGCTTTTTGCAACTTTATACAAAAAGAAAAACAAGGGTTAGTGCACACACTGTTGTGGAGAAAACCTGGACACTGGCCAAATGTTAATCTCAAGGATGCTCTTGAGTTTCGCAAGTACCCACTTCTGAAAACTTGTCTGCCACCATGTAGCGCACCCTCCAAGATTTGTCCTCTGCAGCTTGACGGAGAGTGGGCATGACTAGAGACTCCAATTCTTCTTGGGGTAGCAGGGTGGCAATGCTAACACCAGCCTCTACTGCCAGGAGCCGCACGGAGTCCTGTAGAGCAAGGCAAAAAGGTATATTGCTCCGATAAACTGCCTTAAAGAGCACAGGGATTTATTTTCCCATTCATTTTCTCAATAGGGTTTAAAACAAAGCTCAGCCATGAACCAAGCCAACCAGCTTCAAGGTGAATCACAACATTAAAAAATTAGATTTGAAGCAAAAAAGCATTAATGTCTGTGTGCTTAATGTCTTTTCTGAGGGAATGAACTATAATCCCCAACAAGCATTACGAATGAAAATCTAATTAAAAAGCATGGTACAATATAAAATGTACAATCTTTGAATAGAAGTATAAAAATGATATTTTAATGAAAATATTCTGATTTCTACAAGCATATTAGTAGTTTGAGATCCCTTCTCTGATTGGTGAATCTCTCCAGGTTATGAGTAGTGTAGTTCTTTACTGGGAATTTGGCCATTCAAGGGACAGTTCACTCGAAAACTAAAATTATCTCATCATTCTCTCACCCTCATGCCATCCCAAATGTGTATGACTTTCTTCTGCTAAACACAACCAAAGATTTTTAGAAGAATATCTCAGCTCTGTAGGTCCATACAATGCAAGTGAATGGTACCAGGGGCCAGTTGGTCCAGCTATACGTACGTTACAACTTAGTCTAGTAGTGGTGTAAATGGGAACTAAGTCACAATTTATGCGCTACTAAATATTTGAGCATTGCACCATTAAATTTAGGTAGGACGTAACCCTACTTACACTAAATATTTACGGATGCCTCCAACGAGGAGTAATGGATGGAATAAAAAAGCAAACTCATATTTAATGACATCAATGAGCTGATGTTTTGGTTGACAGGCTTCAGTCCTTTCGACATATATGATGTTGATATTTACACTCGTTTACATTTACGGGAGAAAACATTATTTTATAAAAACTTCTGCATGAAACCGATCTAACTGTGCAGTATCCTGTGTACTCTGCCCAGTGTCAAGATTCAACATATACGAAATGGATATTAAAATTCATAAATGTCTATATTTCCAGCCTGTTGTATTAGTATTGATATATTGTCTCTTATTCATTTTAGATAGTTATTGAATATTGTTATTTACATAAGATAAACATTCATGAAATCTTGTTTTATTACATATCATATTTCAATGGAGATATAATTATTACAGCTGACAAGGTACGTGAGCAAACAAGGTTTGAACAAGATCAAACTCAAATTCACAGCTTTTTAACACTTCTATGTACAAATTTGAAGGTTGCTTATTGGATAAATTAAGGTAAACGTCATATTATGCGACTACATGCTTACAACCTACTAGTCAAGTCTTGCCTTAAGAACAGGTGGTGCAACCAAATTAAGCTCTGACTTAGTTACAAACCATCTAGTAGTTACTAAGCCCTTAATGTGAACTTTACATCCCAACTTAAGTGAGACCTTATGCACAGCTGGTGCAGCCCTACCCAGAACATTAAAGGTCCAAAAGGCTTATAAAGACAGCATAAAAGTAATCCATAAGACTCCAAAGCTTAAATTAATATCTTCAGAAGCGATATGATAGGGGTGGGTGAGAACCCAGTAGGTTTTGATATGCATGAAAAATGTGAATCACCAAAAACAAAAGAATGTGAAGATTTACTATAAATATAAAAAGGACTTAAATATTGATCTGTTTCTCATCCACACCTATCACATCATATTTTATCCTGGCTTTGTGCTTTTTTTGGACCTTCAGATTTCTGGCCACCATTAAGGTCAACATTAAGTAGCTGGACTTACAGAACAGAGATATTTTTCTAAAAATCTTAATTTGTGTTCAGCAGAAGAAAGAAAATAATACACTTCTGGGATGGCATGAGTGCGAGTAAACTTTTCATTTTTGAGTGTACTATCCCTTTAAACAACGTTTACTGTTGTTAACAACCTCGGAGCTCATGGTTGGTCTGTCTTCAAATGTTAGCATTAAAACCCAATTTCTCTATGGAGCAAATGAATGGGATTTACCTTCTGGAATCAGACTTTTGTTCTCCATTTATACCTATACTTAGGAATGCATGTGAAATTCACTGTACCTGTTCATCAGATGCTAATGCTGTAAAAAGAGGAATGATGTCACTCTTAACATAATCCAGCTCCAAAACTTTCGCAAACTCGCCAAGCTTAGAGGCAGCAGCACGTCTCACCATGGGAGTGTCGTCCGAGCATAGAGTGCGGAAGTGCCTGTGAAACAACCACTATATTATATATTATTAAACTTGACTTCACTTTTCTAAGTAAAGTGATTTTGAAAGGTACAGTCACAAAAACAAACCATCAGTTTAACTCACTGGCGGATTTCCGCTTTAACAGTGTTGGACACACGAGGGTAGCAGACGCTAAACAGACCGCAGGCAGATGTTCGGGAGGTGAACCAGTCTCCGCTGGCCAAACGCTTAACAAGTGGCACGAAATGCACCTCCAGGTCTACAGGGGAATGTTCCTGAGAGATCTTACGCAGAGAATCCACAGCTTTGTCCCGCACTACAGTTTCCTCCACAGTGGCCAAACTCTCCAAAGGAGGCTGAGGACGATGAAAATATGCATAAATGCATGTCTTGACTCCAGATAGACCAAGGCTTACATGGTCAATTAAGTGTACCATCATACGTACCAAGAGGCAGTGCACAAACTCTGGGCCTCCGACCAGCACAGTAAAGCTCCCGAGCTGCTCAGCCAAGGCAAGAAGTACTTCATCCTCATCATAGATGGTGTCTACAGACGAAAACAATGTTTTGATTCAGTTATAATACAGACATAAAGATTAATAGATTTCTTGTGAACAAAAGAACAGTAAAATGAATATATGAAAGTTAAAGACCCATTTGGAGCTGCAGTTTATAGTCTTGAATATTGAATCAAAACAACAACAACAAAAAAACAACTTTGCAGATTTAAATCAGAACAAATAACAATAGTTGGATAGTTAAAGTTATGTCTTACCGGTGAGGAAAGGCAGCAGTTCAGTTCGTGTTCTCTCCACACCCAGAGCCAAAGCAATAGTGGACAACTTCTTAATACTGTTCAACCGCAGCTGTGGATGCGCCAGAACAAAACTATGTTTTTAATCACAGCAAGGATCCAAAACCTGCCATTATTAACATTTATTGATGCGTTTTATTAGTCAAACCCACCTAGGTCTTATTGATATGACAAAATGACTCACAACACAGTTACAAAACCTAATGTTTACGTTCAAACACACATATGACGCCCAAAATGGTGTCTAGATAGACAGCTCACTAGGTTTTGCAACACATCCATAACAAGCCGTTCTAGTACTGGGTCATAATGACCGGACGCACAGCATCCAGCAGAATTATAATTAATCAACTAGCAATCTTTTTAAAACACCAAAGGGTTAAAGGGGAGAATAAGCGATTGTTTTAAATAAATCTCGTACATGGTGCTAGCTGGTAAACGAATCAAGACAGCTGATCGTTTGTGCGTGTATTTCAGGCAATTCAACACGGCTTATCTTACACTGAAGTTTACCTGAACATCATCATTCCTCAGCTCGTCGATTAAAACAGCGATGGGATAAAGCGAATCGTCGCCTTCTGCTCCTGCCATTTTCGTCCTGGTTGATGAACACAGTAGAGAAGGTGCTCGTGCTGCTCTATTTCCGCTTTGCGGAAGTGGGAGAATACACGATAAATTAAAAGTCCTTCAGCCACATTCATCTTGTTGATCCTTTTTAAAGGAAGAGTTCACCCAACATTTTACAATTCTCTCATCATTTACTCACCCTCATGCCATCCCAGATGTGTACGACTTTCTTTCTTCTGCTGAACACAAATACAATTTTTTAGAAGAATATCTCAGCTATGTCGGTCCTTACAATGCAAGTGAATATTGACCAGAACTTTGAATGTCCAAAAAGCATATGAAGGTCACATAAATGTAATCCATAAGCATCCAGTGGATAAATCCATGTCTTCTGAAGAATATGAGAGGTGTGAGTGAGAAACAGAGAAATGTTTAAGTCCTTTAATCTTTGTTTGTGTTCTGCAGAAGATAGAAAGTCATACACATCTGGGACGATGACAGAATTTTCATTTTTGGGTGAAATCTTCTTTTATTAAATAAGTTTAAATTAGAAGTGAGATAATAAATAAAATACAATAAAACATGTGGGGTCCTTTTTTCTAACAATGAAATTCATAATCTAGATAAATGTATAGAATTGTTAACGTTTCATATATTTTAAGGATGAAAAAATAATTAGAAATACATTTTATTTGAAAGACTGAGAATAGAGATTCTGGCTTTCACATTTATGAATGAAAAATATTACAAGAACCATCATTACATTAATAAAACAAACTAAACTATAAAAATGTGTCTTTTTGATAGCCATTAGGATAACAAGCACAATATGGTTTCTAAATATTTTTGGTAACATGGGATTCGTGCCACATTTGCTTGTTTGACTATGTATTTATTTGTATTAATTAGCATACTGCAAATGTTCCAGGCTTTATTTTAAATAAAACATGACAAAGTAAATGTTTATTCATATTTATTTGCAGTTTTTTTTATTCATTTGCCTAAAAATGAGGAAAACCAGAATGCAAAGTACAAAATAAAAATTTACACTTTAAGGTCTCAAGCTACTGATGCACAAGTCTACATACAATAAAACGCAATACAAAATCTATACATATAGATTAACTATTTTATAATAAAATAAATATGTTTAAGCCATATTTATTTGTATAGCACATTTCACAATACACATTGTTTCAAAGCAGCTTTACAGAAAATTTTAAATAAAGCCTCCAGTAAACAGCTTTATAGAAAACAATGCCTTAATATCTTTATTATTATAGCGCATTTAAAAACAAACAAAGTAGACCAGAGTGCTTTACATATCAAATACTAATATTTTTATTTTTATAGCATTTTTCACAATACACATCATTTCTTTACAGACCAAATCATGCAGCTGTTTAGTATTTTACAGATCAAATAATGTAGCTATAAATAAGAAAAAAAAAATAAAGAAGCATATAAGTACAATTCATACATTCAGTAAGACTCATCAACACCATTGTCATTGCTCTGCCTCAATAGTCAAACTATAAAGTTACGTCTTAAAGCATGATTTAAGTGTCAACTGTAATAGATTGTATGTTTGAGGGTAACAGAAGTGGTCACCCTTACTAAATGGTACCAAGTTAATCTTAAGGTATAAAAAACATTTGGGTATTCTTGATGTTAAATTTTTATAACATTTGTCCGTGGCATGAATGTTGGTGCCAGAAGGGCTGGTTTGAGTAATTCTGTAACTGCTGACCTCCTAGGATTTTCATGTACAACAGTCTCCAGAGAATTACTCAGAATTGTGCCAAAAAACAAAAACATCTGCACAAGAAAACACCTTGTTGATGAGACAGGTCAACGGTGAATGGTCAGATTGGTTCGAGCTGACAGAAAGGCTTTGGTTACTCAGATAACCACACTGTACACTGCACACTGTAGTGAGCAAAATAACATCTCAGAATGCAGCAGAAGACCAATAGTGTTCCTATGAAAGTGTTAAGTGAGCGTTTGTTGAAGTATTAATTTGTTCATATTGGTTGTTTTGGGGATTTAAAATTAAAATATTTAAATTCTTATTTTGAAAAACCTTGATCCCAGTCTGATTATATAATATAAATACTAATCTTATTAAACTACCCAAATTCTGGGCAATCTACATTCTGTGATGTTCGGTATATGACCCTCAAGAGCATGCACAGGGGACTGTCAGCTGTTAATGATCATGTAGCTGTAGGCCACTGCGGATGACGTCAAGCATTTTTCTCTCACATCAGGGTCTCTCTGATCCAGCCTTCTTCACATTGACTGTATACACTCTGCTCAGATGCCTCCCCCATATTTCCCACTCTGAGCTTATTAATGTTAGAGCATGTTTCCTGTACACTCCCCTCACAGGTCCAGGACACTCCGGGTGTGCGCAGACCACCCTTGGACTTTGATGTCTTTTTAACATCAGGATAAGCATTTTCGTGTGCTCCAGACTTTTTATGAACCACTGGGAAGAAACAGATTCGGCCCGCACCCCCTATGCCCTCATCTGCAGTGCATGCAGGCTTAAGTCCATGTGCGCAGATGAGAGAAAACAAGTGAATTTCTTTTGATCATGAATACCAGAAGGTATTTGTCATGTCTGATTCACATACAGGAAGAACACAGTCCTCTATAGTAGGGGAAGCAAGGATTATTGTAACCTTATTTTTATTTTTGCTAATTTATTCAGAAAATGTTTAGCATAATGACAACAATTACACTTGATGAAGTACACGAAGAACAATGTTACATTGATGTGTAACAGTGCTGATTAATTCACCAAAAAAAAAAAATATACTGTAATCAAATACGTAATTAAGTTACCTTTTTAATTTAACTCACTCAAAACACCCAAAAACACAAAATACATTTTCTTTTTTTTCTTCTCCATTTTTTTAAACATTAATGTCTATAATGACTGAATTTTAAAATCTACTGACTTGATTTGGCTATGGTGAGTGCATTGTAAAATGTTATTACAGATTATATACATTTGTTGATATACATAACATTTATACTAACTCTCCCCTACATGACTTCTCTGTGTTAATAGAGTTCCATTTTTACTTCTCTCTGGATACACGATGGCAAGTTAATGTCTTGGCTAAACTATACATGCATAAATTACTTCATCATGTCAGATAATATGTTGTACTTGTACTGTTGCTTATAAACTGTAGTCATTACCTGGAAAAGAACATTTGGCCTATGAATGAATCCCCTTTGCTGTCTTATCCCCTAATGTACTGCTCAAAAAATACACCGGAAATCCCTGACATGCAATATTCTGCAATTTTACAGTTCAATTTTCCCCTCTAAGATTTCTTTAAATATGTGTAGAATTACAAAATAGGTACTACTGATGAGATTGGAAATAAAAGACATGAAATAAGATGTATAAAATCACAAAAGTACTTTGCTTTTCGATAATTGACATACACAGAAACACATTCTTGTGATGTCATTTCAGCGGTTCATTGGATTTAATGTTTGTCCAAATGGTAATACATTTAATCTCATACCTCAACCACAGACATCACTGTTAGCCCAACTTCTAAACAATGGACCACCAATTTAGAATAAATGACTCATGCCTTAAGATGTGCTCTGGTAGGTTACAATTTATACTGAACAGTGCTGGCAATGACCAATCATGTCAGTCTTACAGATCAGTAGTGTAAATTGTTGATGCACAATGAGAATGATGTTGGTGAGTCATTCTTCAAAAATAGCTAGCGCACTAATGAGCAAGTAGACAGGGTGAGGGAAACAATGTAAAGGAATGGAATGATGGTTCAGGGTCACTGGAAAAGGAGGAGAGATGTGGGTGAGGGTTTGCTTGACTTGCCTGACATAACATGGTTAGATTGTGAACTGGATGACACTTTGTTACTGCCACAGCATCATTTTGAGTTATTATAGTAGAAAAAACAAAGAACAATTTCTGTACGTTTAAATTGTATCTCTGTATATTCTGTAAAAGAACACACGCATCTAGGAATACACTCTCCACAGATTGCCCCTTGCTTGGCCATGGCACACATGCATCACAGATATACCTTCCTACTGCAGCTGGTGCCATGGTCCTCGGCCTTCGTCAACACAGTCATTATTATTCATAATTGTGAAAAAATCCTTTGAACTGTTCCTCTGCTCTTGGGTCTGTTTGTCTCGCTCTTTGACAGTAATCAGTCAAATCAAATCACTTTATTGTCACAACATCATAACATAAATCTTAGTGGATGCTCCACAACAATGCAGTGTAATTTGATATACTGTACATATGTACAAATCACATAATACAAAACACAGTACTACCATTACATATCCGTTACTATCCAGCACTGATGATAATTATATGTCTCGTCCCTCAACAGCATTAAAGCATAATCCAAAAAATTGTCACCACACATTACAGAAACGTTGAGAGCACACAAGTACTTTTCAATCATTCTTTGGATAATGCATAGGCCGAACTCCCCCTCATATTTGCACAGCTTAGTACGCAGCGCTGTTTGTTTAACGTGAACTGGGAGAAGACGTGAGAAGAGACCTAAAAGAGAGCAGCTGCTGCTATGGACTAATAAGCTGGAAGCTCGTTCTGCTCTTCTGAATCAATTACCACATCCATTTAGCAGCAGAGGCCGAGCTGACACTTGCTGACGTCAAACTGGCTTCGCGGAGGTGGAGGTGTGAAAGCTGGGATGTGAAAGTGAGTTGCGGCAGGGGTTGACTGCTCAAATCAAAGCCACTTGAAAGCCCTGAAGTTTTTCCTCTGGTTCAGGCATCTGTTTCCCCCTTTTGAGACAGGCATGGTCATCACAGTGTGAGTGCTCTGAGTGTTTAATAGAGGTGACAGAGGAGTCCTATGAGTGTTTAATAGAGGTGACAGAGCAGTCCTATGAGTGTTTAATAGAGGTGACAGAGCAGTCCTATGAGTGTTTAATAGAGGTGACAGAGCAGTCCTATGAGTGTTCAATAGAGGTGACAGAGCAGTCCTATGAGTGTTTAATAGAGGTGACAGAGCAGTCCTATGAGTGTTTAATAGAGGTGACAGAGGAGTCCTATGAGTGTTTAATAGAGGTGACAGAGCAGTCCTATGAGTGTTTAATAGAGGTGACAGAGGAGTCCTATGAGTGTTTAATAGAGGTGACAGAGCAGTCCTATGAGTGTTTAATAGAGGTGACAGAGGAGTCCTATGAGTGTTTAATAGAGGTGACAGAGCAGTCCTATGAGTGTTTAATAGAGGTGACAGAGCAGTCCTATGAGTGTTTAATAGAGGTGACAGAGCAGTCCTATGAGTGTTTAATAGAGGTGACAGAGGAGTCCTATGAGTGTTTAATAGAGGTGACAGAGCAGTCCTATGAGTGTTTAATAGAGGTGACAGAGCAGTCCTATGAGTGTTTAATAGAGGTGACAGAGCAGTCCTATGAGTGTTTAATAGAGGTGACAGAGCAGTCCTATGAGTGTTTAATAGAGGTGACAGAGGAGTCCTATGAGTGTTTAATAGAGGTGACAGAGGAGTCCTATGAGTGTTTAATAGAGGTGACAGAGCAGTCCTATGAGTGTTTAATAGAGGTGACAGAGCAGTCCTATGAGTGTTTAATAGAGGTGACAGAGCAGTCCTATGAGTGTTTAATAGAGGTGACAGAGGAGTCCTATGAGTGTTTAATAGAGGTGACAGAGCAGTCCTATGAGTGTTTAATAGAGGTGACAGAGCAGTCCTATGAGTGTTTAATAGAGGTGACAGAGCAGTCCTATGAGTGTTTAATAGAGGTGACAGAGCAGTCCTATGAGTGTTTAATAGAGGTGACAGAGCAGTCCTATGAGTGTTTAATAGAGGTGACAGAGCAGTCCTATGAGTGTTTAATAGAGGTGACAGAGGAGTCCTATGAGTGTTTAATAGAGGTGACAGAGGAGTCCTATGAGTGTTTAATAGAGGTGACAGAGCAGTCCTATGAGTGTTTAATAGAGGTGACAGAGCAGTCCTATGAGTGTTTAATAGAGGTGACAGAGGAGTCCTATGAGTGTTTAATAGAGGTGACAGAGCAGTCCTATGAGTGTTTAATAGAGGTGACAGAGCAGTCCTATGAGTGTTTAATAGAGGTGACAGAGCAGTCCTATGAGTGTTTAATAGAGGTGACAGAGCAGTCCTATGAGTGTTTAATAGAGGTGACAGAGCAGTCCTATGAGTGTTTAATAGAGGTGACAGAGCAGTCCTATGAGTGTTTAATAGAGATGACAGAGCAGTCCTATGAGTGTTTAATAGAGGTGACAGAGCAGTCCTATGAGTGTTTAATAGAGGTGAGCGTTTGATAGAGGTGACAGAGCAGTCCTATGAGTGTTTAATAGAGGTGACAGAGCAGTCCTATGAGTGTTTAATAGAGGTGACAGAGCAGTCCTATGAGTGTTTAATAGAGGTGACAGAGCAGTCCTATGAGTGTTTAATAGAGGTGACAGAGCAGTCCTATGAGTGTTTAATAGAGGTGACAGAGCAGTCCTATGAGTGTTTAATAGAGGTGACAGAGCAGTCCTATGAGTGTTTAATAGAGATGACAGAGCAGTCCTATGAGTGTTTAATAGAGGTGACAGAGCAGTCCTATGAGTGTTTAATAGAGGTGACAGAGCAGTCCTATGAGTGTTTAATAGAGGTGACAGAGCAGTCCTATGAGTGTTTAATAGAGGTGACAGAGCAGTCCTATGAGTGTTTAATAGAGATGACAGAGCAGTCCTATGAGTGTTTAATAGAGGTGACAGAGGAGTCCTATGAGTGTTTAATAGAGGTGACAGAGCAGTCCTATGAGTGTTTAATAGAGGTGACAGAGCAGTCCTATGAGTGTTTAATAGAGGTGACAGAGGAGTCCTATGAGTGTTTAATAGAGGTGACAGAGCAGTCCTATGAGTGTTTAATAGAGGTGACAGAGCAGTCCTATGAGTGTTTAATAGAGGTGACAGAGGAGTCCTATGAGTGTTTAATAGAGGTGACAGAGCAGTCCTATGAGTGTTTAATAGAGGTGACAGAGCAGTCCTATGAGTGTTTAATAGAGGTGACAGAGCAGTCCTATGAGTGTTTAATAGAGATGACAGAGGAGTCCTATGAGTGTTTAATAGAGGTGACAGAGCAGTCCTATGAGTGTTTAATAGAGATGACAGAGGAGTCCTATGAGTGTTTAATAGAGGTGACAGAGCAGTCCTATGAGTGTTTAATAGAGGTGACAGAGCAGTCCTATGAGTGTTTAATAGAGGTGACAGAGCAGTCCTATGAGTGTTTAATAGAGGTGACAGAGCAGTCCTATGAGTGTTTAATAGAGGTGACAGAGCAGTCCTATGAGTGTTTAATAGAGGTGACAGAGCAGTCCTATGAGTGTTTAATAGAGGTGACAGAGCAGTCCTATGAGTGTTTAATAGAGGTGACAGAGCAGTCCTATGAGTGTTTAATAGAGGTGACAGAGCAGTCCTATGAGTGTTTAATAGAGGTGACAGAGCAGTCCTATGAGTGTTTAATAGAGATGACAGAGCAGTCCTATGAGTGTTTAATAGAGGTGACAGAGCAGTCCTATGAGTGTTTAATAGAGATGACAGAGGAGTCCTATGAGTGTTTAATAGAGGTGACAGAGCAGTCCTATGAGTGTTTAATAGAGGTGACAGAGCAGTCCTATGAGTGTTTAATAGAGGTGACAGAGCAGTCCTATGAGTGTTTAATAGAGATGACAGAGGAGTCCTATGAGTGTTTAATAGAGATGACAGAGGAGTCCTATGAATGTTTAATAGAGATGACAGAGGAGTCCTATGAGTGTTTAATAGAGATGACAGAGGAGTCCTATGAGTGTTTAATAGAGATGACAGAGGAGTCCTATGAGTGTTTAATAGAGGTGACAGAGCAGTCCTATGAGTGTTTAATAGAGATGACAGAGCAGTCCTATGAGTGTTTAATAGAGGTGACAGAGCAGTCCTATGAGTGTTTAATAGAGGTGACAGAGCAGTCCTATGAGTGTTTAATAGAGGTGACAGAGCAGTCCTATGAGTGTTTAATAGAGGTGACAGAGCAGTCCTATGAGTGTTTAATAGAGGTGACAGAGCAGTCCTATGAGTGTTTAATAGAGGTGACAGAGGAGTCCTATGAGTGTTTAATAGAGGTGACAGAGCAGTCCTATGAGTGTTTAATAGAGATGACAGAGGAGTCCTATGAGTGTTTAATAGAGGTGACAGAGCAGTCCTATGAGTGTTTAATAGAGGTGACAGAGGAGTCCTATGAGTGTTTAATAGAGATGACAGAGCAGTCCTATGAGTGTTTAATAGAGGTGACAGAGGAGTCCTATGAGTGTTTAATAGAGGTGACAGAGGAGTCCTATGAGTGTTTAATAGAGGTGACAGAGCAGTCCTATGAGTGTCTAATAGAGATGACAGAGCAGTCCTATGAGTGTTTAATAGAGATGACAGAGGAGTCCTATGAGTGTTTAATAGAGGTGACAGAGCAGTCCTATGAGTGTTTAATAGAGATGACAGAGGAGTCCTATGAGTGTTTAATAGAGGTGACAGAGCAGTCCTATGAGTGTTTAATAGAGGTGACAGAGCAGTCCTATGAGTGTTTAATAGAGGTGACAGAGCAGTCCTATGAGTGTTTAATAGAGATGACAGAGGAGTCCTATGAGTGTTTAATAGAGGTGACAGAGGAGTCCTATGAGTGTTTAATAGAGATGACAGAGGAGTCCTATGAGTGTTTAATAGAGGTGACAGAGCAGTCCTATGAGTGTTTAATAGAGATGACAGAGGAGTCCTATGAGTGTTTAATAGAGATGACAGAGCAGTCCTATGAGTGTTTAATAGAGATGACAGAGCAGTCCTATGAGTGTTTAATAGAGATGACAGAGGAGTCCTATGAGTGTTTAATAGAGGTGACAGAGCAGTCCTATGAGTGTTTAATAGAGATGACAGAGGAGTCCTATGAGTGTTTAATAGAGGTGACAGAGCAGTCCTATGAGTGTTTAATAGAGGTGACTGAGGAGTCCTATGAGTGTTAAATAGAGGTGACAGAGGAGTCCTATGAGTGTTTAATAAAGGTGACAGAGCAGTCCTATGAGTGTTTAATAGAGATGACAGAGCAGTCCTATGAGTGTTTAATAGAGGTGACAGAGGAGTCCTATGAGTGTTTAATAGAGGTGACAGAGCAGTCCTATGAGTGTTTAATAGAGGTGACAGAGGAGTCCTATGAGTGTTTAATAGAGATGACAGAGGAGTCCTATGAGTGTTTAATAGAGATGACAGAGCAGTCCTATGAGTGTTTAATAGAGGTGACAGAGCAGTCCTATGAGTGTTTAATAGAGGTGACAGAGGAGTCCTATGAGTGTTTAATAGAGATGACAGAGGAGTCCTATGAGTGTTTAATAGAGATGACAGAGGAGTCCTATGAGTGTTTAATAGAGGTGACAGAGGAGTCCTATGAGTGTTAAATAGAGGTGACAGAGGAGTCCTATGAGTGTTTAATAAAGGTGACAGAGCAGTCCTATGAGTGTGTAATAGAGGTGACAGAGCAGGCCTATGAGTGTTTAATAGAGGTGACAGAGCAGTCCTATGAGTGTTTAATAGAGGTGACAGAGCAGTCCTATGAGTGTTTAATAGAGGTGACAGAGGAGACCTATGAGTGTTTAATAGAGGTGACAGAGGAGTCCTATGAGTGTTTAATAGAGATGACAGAGCAGTCCTATGAGTGTTTAATAGAGATGACAGAGCAGTCCTATGAGTGTTTAATAGAGGTGACAGAGGAGTCCTATGAGTGTTTAATAGAGGGGACGTCAGTTGGAAATCACAATTGGCATCACCATTATTGCTCCAAGTATTAAACTTGTCCTGCTGCACCATTTGTGCTATGGACATGATATGTGGCTTGTTGAGGACAGGTGTGCTATTACATTTGTAAACTATCAAACGAAATTTGTGCCTGATGAAAAATAAAACAGATAACAAAATTCCATTGACTTGCATGGGAGGAACTCAAGCCATATCTATGGACAAGGATATCATTAAGACTTTACCTCACAATTGAAACAGTATGTCACAATTGCTACTTTATATCTTAAAATTTTTACTTCATATCTCTCAATTGCAGCAATATCTCGCAAATCTGACTTTATATCTTGCAATTGCGTCTTTATATCTCAGAATTGTTTATTTATATGTCGCAATAGCAACAAACTCTCACAAATCTGACTTTATATCTCATAGTTGTGATTTATATCTCGCAATTGAAACAATATCTCGCAAATCTAACTTTATATCTCACAATTTTGACTTTATATCTCGCAATTGAGATGTTATATCGTTCAATTTTGACTTTATATCTCACAATTGAGATGTTATATCGTTCAATTTTGACTTTATATCTCACAATTTTGACTTTATATCTTGCAATTGAGATGTTATATCGTTCAATTTTGACTTTATATCTCACAATTGAGATGTTATATCGTTCAATTTTGACTTTATATCTCACAAGTGAGATGTTATATCATTCAATTTTGACTTTATATCTCACAATTTTGACTTTATATCTTGCAATTGAAACAATATCTTGCAAATCTAACTTTATATCTCACAATTTTGACTTTATATCTCACAATTGAGATGTTATATCGTTCAATTTTGACTTTATATCTCACAATTGAGATGTTATATCATTCAATTTTGACTTTATATCTCACAATTTTGACTTTATATCTTGCAATTGAGATTTGATACCGTGCAATTGAAACAATATCTTGCAAATCTAACTTTATATCTCACAATTTTGACTTTATATCTCACAAATTTGACTTTATATCTTGCAATTGAGATGTTATATCGTGCAATTGCAACAATATCACGCAAATTCTCACAACTGTGACTTTATATCTCGAAATTTAGACTTCAGCCTATATCTCACAAATTTGACCTTATATCTTACAATTGCAACCTAAATATCTCGCAAATCCAACCTAATATTGCACAATTGTGACTTCATATTTTAATTTATATCCCGCAATTGTGATTTTACATCTTGCATTTTCAATATTGTAATACTAAGAAATAGACACAATTGCTAGATTAAAAAGTCAGAATTAACTTTACTTTTTTTTTTCACTGCGGGATCCTGCTTCTGTAGTTAACTATCAAGAATCGGCTTATTAAAAAAAACAGCCATGCACAAAAAAACTCTTGTGGTGAGTGCTAATTTTTCCTTAGAAAAAACTTGGTTCGAACTAGAAACTTTTCACACTTCCATTACCAGTAGCGTTGACTTCTGCAATGGACTCCTCTCTGGCCTCCCCAAAAAGAGCATTAGACAGCTGCAGCTCATACAGAATGCTGCTAACAGGATTCTGACCAGAACCAAAAATCTGAGCATATCACCCCAGTCCTCAGATCTTTACACTGGCTTCCATTCACATTTAGAATTTATTCTAAAGTACTATTACTAGTTTATAAATCATTCAATGGCCTAGGACCTAAACACATGGCAGATATGCTTGTTGAATATAAACTTAACAGACCTCTCAGATCAGGATCAAGTCAGTTAGAAATACCAAGGGTTCAGTCAAAACAAAGTGAGACAGCGTGTAGCTATTATGCCACCCACTGCTGGAACCAGCTTTCAGAAGAGGTCAGGCATGTTCCAACACTAGCCACATTTAAATCCAGACTGAAAACACATCTGTTTAGCTGTGCATTTATTGACTGAGCACTGATTGCACTGCATCATTTTAATTCTGTATTCTTTTTTCTTTCATTTTTATTCATTTAAATACCCGGTGGGACACTTTTTAGACTTACTTTTTATTTATTCTTCTCAAGTGATTTCAAAATGAAATTTTATGTATCTTTTATTTTCTTTATCATTTTCATGTAAAGAAATATACAAAATATGTAGGCTATACGGTAAATAAACTTGCCTTGCTTTCGAATAATCCATCTTTTGAGAGGTTTTAAAACATTTTCATTTAAAATTAATTGAACTATTGTTTAAATGTATTCCTACCACACTTTGTGAAATTGTGCACAGCACTGTTGTTGGTGAGGCCTCTGCTAGTGTGAAGAGAATCCAAATCTTTTAGGTCAGATTGCCATGGCAACGGCAGCAGAATGACCCATAACCCACTTGGTGACTATTTGAAGTAAAGTGTGCGAGAGGGTCAGCTTGGATGCACAACTGATTTGGATAGTAATCTGGGAAAGAGCACATATACAGTGTACAGGCTGTATGAGCTGTCCATTAATCTTGAAACATTCTCAACAGAGAACACATTAATGAGCACCATGGAGTCTGACCTGACATCCTGACCTGACAATTAATCAGGTCCTTTCCTTTACAGGTTATTTTAGCCCAAAATTACAATTCAGACATAATTTACTCACACTATTTGCGTGAGAAAGTATTGATAAAGCAAAATAAAATACTGACCACATCAGATATAACGTGACTGATTCATAATGAAACTTGCCCAAGGAAAACACGACACTTCACTACCAGCTTTGAGGATGTACTGTACTTCCTCTCTTTGGCCTGTTGTGGTAATCTTCAGGATGTGATGTCTTTTCTGGGTCTTATAGATGATACTTACAAACCGCCTACAAGAACAAACCATGGGTGAGATTTTATCAGACACATGAGTGGTGACTCAGTGTGAAATTTACACTTCAGTGCACACTCGGTACTTTGTTACATCCTCTGTAAATAAAGTATGTGTTAATGTCATGTATACTAGGCCTACATACCCCGATCAGCCACAACATTGCAAAAATTGTGGTTACAGTAAGGTGCTGGCAATGGAAGTGAAAGGGGCCAGACCATAAACAATAAATACACAAAGTATAAAAAGTAAAGCTGCATGACACAAACATTAACTGGAACAACTCCAAAAACGACATGACCCAAAAATGAACTAAAAAAAAAAAAATGGCCAAAAAGGAATTTATTGGTACATTTGAAACCTTTACAACCTGCCTTTAATAAGCATGAAAATGTCTCTTGATAGTGACATATTCAAACATATTTAAATAATATAAATTACTTCATGAACTCTGACAGCCTTAAAATACTACAAAAAATAAACTAAACTGAAACTAGAAAACGATGACAAAATGAAAACTAAGAGTGATAAATTCATGAACAGTAGCCTAATAAAAATTAAAAGCACAAAATAAAATTGTGATAAAAACTGGGCCAAACAGTGTGTGCATACAGTGTACTGTTGTGGCAATCTATCAGCAAAACCCACAAAAGCCCACAAAGGGCAAGGGCACAAATCAACCTGAAATTCCCTACAGCAAAACAAAGCCCAAACAGCGTGTTCTTCTGAGCTGTCTGCTAATGACTATGTTTTACTAGAGACACTGACCAGCTCAATCACTGCTGATGAGAGCTGGCCACATTTAATTTGATTTGATTATAAAGCTTGGCAGTTTGAATGTGTTTGAGTTGTTTCGAGACCCTGTTCCAGACTGTAAAGAGAGGCCAGTATTCATTACCATATAGAGACACAATGTTCTTTCCACCGAGTGCTCTGTTTACAAAAGTACATGGCAGCCGGTGATCAGGATAATGAGTGGTCATCCCACACAACTACAAAATGCTCATAACATACATGTGTAATTTGTGTTAGTGAGCAAACAAACACAGTAAACACAAACAAGTGAACTCTTGTTAGGGTTTATTCTAATCAAATAACCCAAGAAGTTTGAAACAACTCTTTATGACTGCTGCATAGTGCCTCCCATCCAAAATCCAAACTTTATTGAGATGTAATTACATTTATATGACATGAATTCTTGATCTCCGGTTGTAAAAAATAGTGCAAATCAATAAGTGAAAATGTATAAACATGGCAAGAACAGGGAATGTATCTATTATTCGTAAACACACGAAAATAAACAGTGTCCAAACAACATTTACTGCAGGTGTTTACAAGCAACAAAACAAGCCATTAAATGACTTTCAGGGCAGTCTGTTTGAGACTGTAGTCCCAGGGCAATAGTGCCCCCTCCTGGTCAATCACTGTATGACACAAATGCTGTCAGCTCTTTAAAGGAATAGATCTCCCAAAAATGAAAATAATGTCATTATTTCCCCACCCATAAAGTTTTTTTGAAATCTATCTGTCTTTCTTTCTAAATTACACAAAACATTTGTAATTAACAGCAGAATGTCTAAGGTGTTCTTTTCCATTCAATGAAAGTGAACGGTGACTACAACTTTCAAGCAAAATTTTCAAGGCTAGACTTTAGAGAATAACAACTCCCTCAGACAAAACTGTTGATT